>NC_046658.1:135182277-135183667 GCF_010883055.1 Belonocnema kinseyi | reverse complement strand
TCTAGTCGGGAGTGGTGCTGACTGAAAACAGATGATTTGGAGCGATTCGCGCGCCATCTGTTGGTCATTCTAAGGACTTATTGAACTACCCTCGTATAATATGAAATCATATTCCGACTTTAACTATTCATCAAAGAACACTGTTTAGCATTAACGAGCCAGAATAGCTCTCCTGTCTGCTAGCCCACTACGGTCGCATTCCTCGAAAACACTGAGGCGAGAAACAAGAAAAGGTGCCACGGGACGAGGAAGAATGAGACGAGTCAAGACAAGACGAAATATACCAGGGCAGCAGGTATGTCTCGGCCCGCCTCGTCTCGTTCCTCGGGATTTCTCGCTTGGTGGCAACAAGAATATAGTGAATTAATGGTATATTTATCATTAAAATGTAAAAAGTAATAATTTTGTTGACAGATGAATTGCCGCGACAAAAACATATTGGCTGAAGCCATATCGTCGGTTGCAACAGCTTTAAATATTGGCAATATTTGTCCTGCTTCAAATGATCTCGTGGAAGGGTTGTACAATTATTTCCAAATTCAACGCAAATCTGATAGAGTAAGATATCGCGTAAACCTCATTTTCAATTTGAGGAGTAACAGACATGGGTTCAAGGATATTGTAAAGCTGAAAGAGCAAGAAAGCAATCGGGAGAAGAACTTTAAACAACGTGAGTTTCAGGAATATAAAATATCCCTCAAAGCTGATGAGCCAGCCACCCCTATAGTCCCCAGCGTATCATTCATTCCCAAAGAACATACAATGTTCAGTGTTAATCTGGGATCAATACAGATTGATATTAACGATTTTTTTTTGAAGAAAAAGTATCATCTGAACTTTTTCATGTGCAATTGCGAGAAAAACTACCCAGAAGCCATTTAGAAATAACTTGCGTACTTCCTTTTAAATGTTTTCAGGTAAGGAAGGGATCAAAGCATAAACAAAATTTCGTGGACTATGCTCAGTGTAATCAACCTAAGTGTCAATTAAAATACAAATTTACCGGTTGCGTTAGGAATAACTCTGTACTTGTACAAGTACACGCAAATGGTGCTGAAAAGAACCATACGATGCTCTTAACTTACCAGTTGCGTGGTAATGAGAGATTGCAAGCGAGACAGAAATTATTACATGTGAAACCTACGCATGTATATCATAAACAATATGACGTATATGATGAAAAGTTAGCGCTAGATAAAGGGAATTGTCAGTTACTTAGATCTCTTCCAGTTCTTCAGAAAGCTCGATCAGAAGAATTGGCTAAGAACGATCGTCATCCAGACGATAGGCAGGATCTTCTATTACTATTTAAAGACGTAGAACATCACCCCTTTGTACGACGGTATATTGTAGCTCCTTTTACACTTTACCTAAGTATGGAAGAACAAAT
>NC_046658.1:135179566-135182177 GCF_010883055.1 Belonocnema kinseyi | reverse complement strand
CAGGATCTTCTATTACTATTTAAAGACGTAGAACATCACCCCTTTGTACGACGGTATATTGTAGCTCCTTTTACACTTTACCTAAGTATGGAAGAACAAATCGAGTTTTTAAAAACAGTAGCTTTAAGTGGCATTGAAATTATTTTGAAATTCGACGCAACGGGTTCCATTATACGAAAACCATTTCTTTACTCGAATAAAGTCTATTTATATTCTGGCGTTATCAAAGTTTTGGGAAAAATCATACCGTTATTCCAAATGATTACAAATTGCCACACTGCTAGGCACATAAGAGACTGTTTGAACTTTTTCAAGGAACTCTGGATAGTAAACGGTATCTCGTGGTCTGTCTTTAAAGAAATCATCACAGATTGGTCGTGGGCTAATATTAACGCTATAATGGAAGCAGGTAATAAAATGGATAATCTGCAATACTTAACGGAGGCATATGAATTTATTGACGGAGAAAAATCGGAATTTCATTATATGCTAGTGCTTGTATGCTATCCACATTTTATGAAGATGATTTCATATTTCCTATATAGAAACAACATAAAAGGGTTAAGAAAAAGAATAATACTAGAGTGCATGGCAATACTAGCGCATTGCTCAGATTATACAGATTTGTTGCAAAAAGTCGAATATATTTTCGTAATACTTTTGTCTGAGAAAAAGACGAAACATGTATCGGATGCCATAGAACAAATTCAGAAGAGCAAACTGGAAATTGATGAATATGAAAATATGCTGGAATTCCATGAAACCGTAAAAGTTAAGGACCAGCAAGAGGAAAAGGCAAACAACAAAAGGCAGGTTATGTACCAGAAAAGTCCTTTTTACAATGATTTTCAAAAAATTTATCAAAAGGTATTACGCTCAGTCGAAAAAGATGGTGAAGCGGTCGATGCAGATAATCATCTTTCTTCACCGCTTTTTGTGAAGTATCTGAACGAGAAACTTTTATCGTTTTGTCCTTTCTGGAGTGGAATTCTGAAGGGTCACGCTCAACATTACACTAATGCTGACGTTGAGAACTATTTTAAAAGCGTCAAAGAATCAACATTCGAGAATGTAAGCAACATAAAAGTTGGGCGTGTAGTACATAAACTGGAAGAAAAAATTCGGGCGGCTGTTAAAGAGATTCGATTAATGCAGCACTGGAATAAATCTGGAGAAAAGGAATAATCATGCCAAAGCAGCATACAAGTGAGAGACAGAAGCGTAAACACAAAAATGAACCTGGGGATCTAAATGCAACAGAATCGTGGTGTAAACGGCGAAAGATTAAAAGCGTATATCTCGATGGCTATTCGCTGAAAAAGGAAGGTCTGAAGGCTTTAACGGGAGAAAATGTCAAAAAAATTATAATGGTATTGTAGTGAAAAAAGATTTCTACTTTGCTCCTAATGCTTCCTTTCAGTATTCCGTTGCCTGCATGCTGAGCCATGATGAACGGAAAGAAATGTATCTATACGGTGAAGATTATAACACTTTGTACGGCACTGACTGGCTAACCAATCAATGCATAGATTACTGCGCTACTCTTGCATTTAGTGATTCGCCTTGCAAAAACGACACTGCTTATATGAATTGTGAAATGGAGATTTACATTGCAGTGAATGCTGGCACGGATTTCACATCTTTGTCTCTTGAGCTCATAAAAGCAAAGTGGAGTGGGAAAGAATACGTGCTTATTCCGTTCAATGTGGATAATCGTCACTGGGTCCTTTTATACGTCGATGTTAAGCAAAAAACTTTGTACGTCTTAGATCCGAGTAAAAATCCAAAGCAACCACAGATTTACAAAGACAATTTCCAAGAATTTTGGGACTGACTATATCAGTGCGAAACTGGTTGGGTGTTAGGTGAGATGCAACATCCAAAGCAAAATGATGGGTATAATTGTGGCGTATTTGTACTTCACTATATACGCTCGATTTTATATACTACTTCCTCGACCGTCTTTAGCTCCTTCGATGCGAATGATTTGCGTGGAACTCTTCGTAGAGAATGTTTGAGCAGGTCAATCAGCGTGGAGCATCGGTGTCTCGTTTGCTGTCGCGAAGTATCAGCGAGGCGAAAAGTGATGATTAATTGCATTTCTTGTAGAAGAAAAGTCCACAGTCAGTGTGCAATATCCAAGCCCCATAAAAAAGAAACATATAAGTGTGAGTTATGTTTGTTTCATAAAAACAGCAAAAAATCATCGCGTCTAACGTGAAATACACCACATGGGCACTGTACTGCAGAAGCCGGCAAAAATTGTGATTAATTCATACTGATACCTTAACCACATGCAGTGGAATTTGCGCATGACTTGTAAACTATTCTAACGCAAGAAACACATATTCTCCAATGCTCAACTGTTCCTTCTCATCGCGTTTGCAATGAGATACCTATTCTCTAAGCTGAATGTTCTGCCCATAGTAGCCTTCGCGAAAAGTTTAGCGTTAGTCACTTCGATTAAAGTGATATAAGTAAAAAAAGTGTATTTCAAAGAATTAATGTGTATTATAAATCTTCCGCAATTATAACCATCGCCTTGTTTGGACTCTTTCATTTCTTCTAAAGTCTACTCAGTTTTAATTTCTTAAAGTTTATTCCACAATTT
>NC_046658.1:135177472-135179466 GCF_010883055.1 Belonocnema kinseyi | reverse complement strand
ATTATAAATCTTCCGCAATTATAACCATCGCCTTGTTTGGACTCTTTCATTTCTTCTAAAGTCTACTCAGTTTTAATTTCTTAAAGTTTATTCCACAATTTTCAAAACTTTTTCTTGTAATTCTGTTTGGAATTATATGCATTTTCTACAATTCGGATCAAGCACGAAGAAATGTTTTTACTAGGCATCGACGTCTTAGAATACAATGACTTTCATTTTTATTTATCAGCATAGCACTTTCCATTCCATGCTTTTTTGCTCTCTTCGAGGTGTCTATTTGTGCACTGCGATTTTAATATAAAGTTTCTTCCCCTTTCAAAATTCAAACCCGCATTGTCGTAAAAAGTTTTATAATCTTTACCATACTGGAAAATAACTTCATTTCTTCATCCTTCATGCAGGAAACAGAATAATTCTGAGAAATATATTAAGCAAAATAAAAACTTTTTTTCTATGTTCCATTTCCATTTTCATGAATGCTTTCTTCTTCAAATTATGACAGACCTTCTTCACATACCCCTGAGTGCAGGTCACCACGTACATTTTTTTAATTTGCGGTGTGCTGCTTTGTTATTGTCTCCACTCCTTTTTATGGAAGAATTGTATTCATCTAATGTTTTTTCAATTACGCTTGAATTTTTTCTTTAAATTGTGATACTACACGTCTGAATTTTATGTTACTTTTTCTTTCACAAGTTAATTACTAGCTTCTCAGAATCCCAGCCCAGAAAATACAAAACGGTGAAACACCTTTCTGATTCTTTTCTGGTAATCCATTTTATGAAATGCAATTTTCTGCAGCTTCTGCTTAATCCTCCCTCTCGATTCAAAGTGCAACTTTTCAGTAAGCTTTTTGAGAATAAATGCATAAAAGACTTTTCTTGTAAAGGGCGCTTGTTTTTCGCTGTAGCTTTGCCACTCCCTGTGGTCCATTTCTTCAAAATCAACTATTTCTTTTTGCATCAATTTGATCTATTGCATCCATTATTACTGGTTTTCGAATTTTTTTTCGATAATAAAATATTATGAAAAGATTTTACTTTCCAGAAAGATACTTTTAATTAGAACAGTGCCCTAGAAAATCATGTTTTTTTGTACACGTTACGTGTTTCTCGTATATGAATTAAGAAATCGGCTTCATAAAGTGTGGTTGGCGTTATTGCACTCACATAAAAAAGAATTTTCTGCTGTTCTACAGTTAAACGCTGTGATGGTCTGCGATTAATTGAAATAAAGGTCATAGTTTACTACAAAACTTTTATTTAGCCAGTTTATGAGTCAAGTTTCTTGAAATCGTGAAATGGTTTTCAAATAATAGCATACAATTTATAAACAATTTCAAGTTAAGAAAGTAGTTTTGGGAACCGATTTACCATTTTATGTATATTAGAAGTGTGGGGAGGTTGACAATATATTACGAGGGTAGTTCAATAAGTCCTTAGAATGAAGTATAAAAACAATTTTTTTTGGGTAAATTTTTTTTTATTTTTCAACATAATCTCCTTGGAGCTCTATCCACTTGGTCAATCGCTTTTCAAGTTTTTTTAATCCTTCAGAAAAGTGCGTTTTCGGAAGTTCCTCAAAATAAGCACTTACAGAGGCAATGACGTCTTCGTTGTCTGGAAATCTCTGTCCACCGAGCCATTTTTTCAAGTTTGGAAATAAGAAAAAGTCACTGGGGGCTAAGTTTGGTGAATACAGTGGGTGTTCGACCAATTCGAATTTTAGTTCTTCAATTTTAGCCATTGAAACGAAGCATGTGTGAACTCGGGCATGTCGTGATGAAAGAGAATTTTTTTTCTCGCCAAATGTGGTCGTTTTTTTTTAATTTCTTCTTTCAGCTGCTCTAATAATGATGCATAATATTCACCAGTGATTGTTTTGCCATTTTACAAGTAGTCAATAAGTATAATTCCACGTGCATCCCAAAAATCTGTAGCCATAACCTTACCAGCTGACTTTACGGTCTTTGCCTTCTTTGGAGCTGGTTCGCC
>NC_046658.1:135176206-135177372 GCF_010883055.1 Belonocnema kinseyi | reverse complement strand
TTGCAAATTTAAATATTTTCAATTGAAAAGTTGTTTTTTTTCTTTCAAAAATTGATTTTTAAACTTAAAGTTGAACTATTTTATTTATGTCTGCACTTTTTTCAGTTGACAATTCTATTATTTGGTTACAAATTCGTATATGAAAAAGTCTTGTTTCTTGGTAGAAGATTATTTTTCTTGGTGGAAACTTCACAGAAATATTTATATTCAACTTTATTATTAAAAACTAAACTATTTTCTTGATTTGAAAATGTACATTTTTCTTCAACATTCATATTTCCGAATAAAAAAATTAGACTATTTTGTATAAAATTCGTCATTAGTCTTCACAATATTTTTGAAAAGATTTATACAGATTTCCAAAATTGTAAAAATAATCTGAAAGATTTACAGGTATTTTTCAAAATTTTGCCGATTTTATTAAAAATTGTAGGAAAAATTCGAATCATTTTAAACAATATTCAGAAGTTTTGAAAGAATTTAAACAATAATTCACTAGATTAAAAGTGTCCAAATAAGTACACATAAAGTTATATACGAAAATTTCAATAATACTCCTATGAAAATTAAGAATAGGTTTTCATCTTAGTAATTTAATTTTGAGAGAATATTTAACAACATTTCGAAACAAGTTTTGACGTATAAATAACAATTGAACAATTATTAATTGATGACAATGTCAAATAAAAAAATTTAACTTTTAATTTAAAAAGTGTTCATTATAAAAAATTGTAGCCTTTGAAGTTTTAAGGCTTCTCACCGAAAATTGTTAAAAATTATATAATTTGAAAAAATTTTTAATTGGTTAGTTCATTCCTCAATTTAGAGCAATGAAAATTAAAGCGTCATTTTTTTTTAAACTTTCGATCTGTACAAATGATGAAACACAGAATTTGTTTATTTTTCAACTTACAGACATTTTTGTTTTTAATTGGAAAATGAAAAAATATTCTTTATTTATTTACGGAAATCAAACATGTATTTGAAATATTGTTAAAATTTTCTATACGAATAATATTACGAATGTAATATGCAAATTAATTGAACAATAATTGCATTCAAATCTCACTTTTATAACTTAAAAAATGGTCAAATTTGCGAAGTTTTCCAAATTAGAGTAATGTTTATATATATACATTACTCTAATTTGGAAAACTTCGCAAATT
>NC_046658.1:135174246-135176106 GCF_010883055.1 Belonocnema kinseyi | reverse complement strand
GTCATTGCCAATGTAAGTGCTTATTTTGAGGAACTTCCGAAAACGCACTTTTCTGAAGGATTAAAAAAACTTGAAAAGCGATTGACCAAGTGTATAGAGCTCGAAGCAGATTATGTTGAAAAATAAAAAAAAATTTACCCAAAAAAAATTGTTTTTATACTTCATTCTAAGGACTTATTGAACTACCCTCGTACTTGTATGTCCAATATTGCTTTATTTTATATAAAACACGACTATGTTTTGATTTGGTTGTTCAATTTTATTTTATTCGGACTAAGTATAACCTCAACTCATTAAGAAATGCACGTTATAAGAGACCCGAAAGGAAAATTGCCAGTTCTAATGCGTTTTCGAATTAGACTAATTTGTATATACATGCACTGTTAAAATTTTTTGCAATTTTTAAATACATTTACCATACATTTGTATACTAAATCTAAGAACTCGGTCGATGGGATAGTTATTATGAGGCTGCGTAGTAAATTTAATATACCTGTTCATTGATCAATTGTTAGAAGAGGTAGGTAATTTCACTTTACACAAATTAAAAATAATTTTGGCAGTAAAGTTTAATTCTAAATAATAAAGAAGCAGTACTAACATAAAAATTCTGACATTAGTAGTGAATTTTGATGAAAACTTCACCCGTACATTGCACCTTGATTATAAATAAGAATTTAGTCGATGAGGTGTAGGTTTTTATATTAGTTTTAAATATTTGACAAGATTTGAATACATCAAAGAACTTTCAACTTTTATGCACTCTATTTTACTATGCATGTATATTATTTTACAAGATAATGGTATATTAAATTTAGTACACATATATGCATATTGCTTCTATTACATTTATAGTAAAATCGCTATAGAAATTTTTAACAGTGTGAATATACACATATACATACATAAATACACAAATAAAGATAATTGAATGCCGCAAGGGTGAATTACAAAACCGACTGCGTCATGGTCATATTAGTTTATGTGTCTTATCAGTGACAGATTTAATACTCATTATATCTTCAAATCTCATACAATTTACGAAATATACAGTAGTCAAAATGGTTCAAGTAGGTATGCACATTCCATTTTATAAATGTACCGACAAATTTATCTAATTACGAACCGTAGAAATTAGACGCCGCCGAATTTTGAAATTCTACTTGAAAAAGAAAAAATAATAAATATAATTTGTTTAAACATTTTTAATTCAAAGTGATTAAAAATATACCTATCTTTGTACGATTTTGTTTGATATATTCTATTTTTATAATTGACAAAAGAAATTTCTCATTCAATCAAAATTATATAATAATAAATTGAAGTTTAATCTTTGAAAAAATTGAAACATATTTATGTTTGATACCAAGTTAATCAGTACTGCACAAAATAGTATAATATATAATCATATTTCAATTATAATTATTTATTAGAAAACTCTATTTAGAATTAGCACGTCAAATTTGCAAAAGAACGGAAGAAAAATTGTTTAAACAAGTTTCAACTAATTTGAGTGGTATTCTCTTTAAAGAATGTCCTAAAGTCGCTGCTTGTCTGAAATTTGCTACTTATAGTCTACTTATCACGTACGGTCAGGTTAAAATGATCGGAATTGCAAAATAGAATTGTTTAAAGAAATTATTATAATATATATATAACCAGAACGTCAACAAATACGTGGAATTAAAAAAAAAACGAAAATTTCTACAATTTCTCTAAGAGAGGATAGGTGCAAAAATAATTAATTATTTAAAAAACTTTGTTTCTTAACTTAAACGAATTATTATCTATCTTTTTAAATAGTTATGCTTCATTTATTTTCACATGACTCTGAATAAAAAGGGGATGAAAAGTTGAATA
>NC_046658.1:135172053-135174146 GCF_010883055.1 Belonocnema kinseyi | reverse complement strand
TCATAGTTTTCAATAGCGGCGTGGCCAGAGGGGGGGGGGGGCTCTAGCCCCCCGCGAAACTAAGTATTTTCATTATTCAATTATCTTTCCTCCCACTCTTTGCCTATACATAAACCCGAAGCCCCCTCTGGAAAAAATCCTCTGGAAAAATCCTTGTGTGTAAAATATTCATGTGTGCGTTAACTCAGAATATTTGCTATGTTGCAGAAACAAGATTTCAATTAAAACTATATTTATTTCATCTTGTGTGGGATCTACTTTTTGTAAAAAATATTGTATGTACTTTTTTGAATATGTTATGTAGAGACTATCTTGAGAATAAAATGTGACTATTTTATTCTGCATAGAAAATGTAGAGAAAAATGTGTAGAACATGATCTGTGTAGAAATAGTTTTTCCATAGAAAAGGTCTTCTGTAGGAGAAATATAATCAGTGTACTCGCGTACAATATAATTTGTGTAGGCAAAAATTGTGTAGGAACGGGACAAACAAAGCATTCACATTTCAAAATTGTTGTTCTTTTTTGTAGAAATTAACTATCTCATTAACAAATTTATCTTTTTCGTTAAAAATATAAATATTCAATATAAAGAATAACTTGGTAAAATATTTATATTACAAACGTAACTCTTTCGTTGGGCACTCATTTTATTAACTGAAATTTAACTATTAAATTTTTGGTGAACAAATCATCTTTTTCTCTTAAAAATTCATCTCTTTGTTTTAAAATTGATACATTGGGATTGAAGATTCATTATTTTAGTTGAAAATCCTTTACGTTGCTTGATTTTCGATTATTTTAATTAAAAATTTATCTTTTTTTGACATTACTTTGATTAGCTGAAATTTTAACTATTCAATTTAATTATCTTTTTGTTTGAAAATTAATCTTCTTGCTTTAAAATCCCTATTTTTGGTTTAAAATTAAACTATTCCAGTTAAAAGTTAAACTATTTTGTGAAAATTGAATTTGCTTAGTTTATAATGGATCTATTCCAGTTAAATAATACACAGTTACAAATTCATCTCTTTGGTCAAAAATTCACTTATTCCAGTTAAATATTTCGTCATTTAAGGTAAAAAATAACCTAATAGCTTGGAAATTCAATTATTCCAGTTAAAGATTCATTATTTTAGTTAAAAATTCATTAATTTGTTAAAAAATGTAACATTTGTTAGTAACATTGCTTTCTTTTAAATACAAATGTAACTCTTTCATTTGCATATTTCATTACTTTTGGTTGAAATTTTAACTCTGGTGAAACATTAATTTGATTAACTGAAAATTAAACTATTCAATTTTTGGTTGACAATGTATCTTCTTTAGTTGAAATGGACTATGATTTAGTTTCAAAACAGAATAGATTTAAATTTTAGGCTTTCGAAATTAGAGTAATTTACAGACAAAATGTACAAACAAGTGCAATGCGATAGTAGTCACAATGGATCTTAAGTACACACGCCCAAAGGTCTAAGGCGCTGAAAGGTAACAAAAAGACAGGTAACTCGCCGGGCGCCTGGGGGAGGGGGAACGTCTAATTCCCATGCTAGGTAGCCCAAATTTTTATTATCTAATTCATATTACATTATTTATGACTGTCCAGCAGTCTATATACACTTTACAATTCTCAAGATCCCTCCAATGTTTATATTGTTCTAATATTCTGAAATAGATCTATTCTGATTGAAGATCTTTTCGGATATATATTGGGATACATCTTGCCAGACTGTTTGACAGGTGGTTTTTCCACCCATTAACCATAAGAATAGAATGATTATAATTTATGGATTTACAACAAACACTGTTCCCTTTTGAATATTAAAGGTGAAATTACCTAAAGAAATACATGCCAATTATCTGTCAAATGATTATATCTTAAAAGGCTGGCGTACCTGAGATATTTTAACTGGACATTGTGAACAGAAATCGTAAATTTCATTTGCCAAATTCCCCGAGATAAAATTAAGCAGTTGTCCCTTTTGGTTCCAGGTTAGAAATTTTTCCCATGGAATTTATAACTCTAAAATTCGAAGATTACAAAAAATCTTTGATAAAAATGAAATTCTTTCAATGTTATTTGTGTAATATTTG
>NC_046658.1:135169398-135171953 GCF_010883055.1 Belonocnema kinseyi | reverse complement strand
GGTGATTGCTAGAGAGATTGATCAGCAACCTGGGTCGGAGCAGTGTTGCGGAACGAACGTGTTATTTACATAAATAGCACGATAATTCTGGATCAATCTGAACAATCTCTATTCCATCCACACACTAGCTTAATGGTGTAATAATAATAATAATAATAATAATAATAATAATAATAATAATAATATGAATGAGCACTCCGAATACAAATGGATTATAAGTACAATGGACACTAATTTCAAGATCTTTGTTATGTCCGCCTCTAATTCGACGCGAGATATACTGGATAGAGGCAAGTGAGGGGTAGCAATTGAGGGAGTACACGTAAGCAGGTATCAATGCGAGTTGGGTGATGACCAATTATCTGCCTCGCTTTTTTTTTATTTTTTTACATTAAACTGTCCAAAGAAATGTAAAGTGAATATTGATGCCTTAAATATATAATCAGCATCTGACAACTGCAAACCGAAATATTATTAAAGAGACGGCAAGATAAAACGTAACAATCTAATGATGCAAAGATATAATTAATCACACAAACAAATGAAATAGCTAGTGTGCATTCTTGCTCTATGCAACTTGATGTTCGATATGTTTTCGAAGTTGCAAAAGAATGTACGAACGCATGTGTCGTAGTATTTTTACGTTGTTTTTCAGAAAACACGTAATAGTTTCTTACAATCTTTACAAATTTTGACCTAACATAGATATTTACCGGTCTATTATTTATTTTGATCAAGTTCATTAGATTCTTTTCAAATTCACTTACATTTTTCGTCAATGTATTGTTGTATTCTGCCTTTGATAAGCAGAACTGCTTACTGGCTATTTCATTTGTTTTTGTAATTAATTATCTATTTCCGGGATTTGATTCTTACATTGTATCCTATCGTCTATTTGGTTTTCTTTCAGCGTGCAGTAATCAAATTCTCATTATCTATTTAAGGCATCAATAACATATTCAATTCCTTTGCACACTTTATTGTAAACAAATGAAAAGATAAGAGCTATGATTTCTGAGATTCTTACCTGATTTGCATATACTAAAAAATTACCCATACGTTGTACAAAAGAAACATTCACGAGTGCTTGAGAATAATAAAGTTCATCATGTGATTGATTCCGTATATTTCTAATTTGATCACATAAAAATTTATGGTGTGTTTGGAGTATTTACCCTTAAAGAAGACACCCGATAATCCACATAAAGAAAAGCACGTATCTCAGGATTTCTAACAATCAGGTCGCAGTGAAACACTTCACATTCGTACTTATTCTGCAGCTTACACCACTATCACTTTATCCGAAGATTTTTCAATGAAAAAGTTTCGTCTGCTAGGTATTTGACAGTAAACACGAAGAACATCGAGCTGTGAAAGAAATCAGTCCTAAAAATCAGGACAAAAGGTTTTAAAAAACTTTGCAATTTACAACAATTTCGCTTTCAAAATAATTGCACCTATTATGTTTTTTGAGTACTTACCGTTTGAAAAGACAACCGATAATCCACATTGAGAAAAGCACGTATCTCAGGATTTCTAACAATCAGATGGCAATGAAAGACTTCACATTAATACTTAGTAGGACCTTTCTTCCAAGAAATAATTTTAATTTTAAACTACTGTCACCTTATCCGAAGGTGCCTTCAGACAAGCTAACCACAGACTGAAGAACAGAACAATCCTATCCCTAAATGGCATAAGCATAACTGAAACATAATTACAGGTACCAACCTGCTGAAACCTAGAAATATTTTCTGAAGTGTGAAAACTATAACTGCAATTCAGTCACAGGTAATAAAGAAGGCCCTTTTTGTAAAAACTAACGACCCTACAGATGTTGTGTAAAGGAACCAAACTTTTGGTTCTCTTTCATTAATGTTCTAAACCTGGAAAATAACAAATAGCGTAATTGTTTAAAAAATTGTTCAAACAAAAAAACAAAAAATGCACATCGAGATATTTCCGAGACGAATCCAAAGATGTTTTTACTTTTTCAATGCGACACTTAGTTTTTCTCATATTAATTACACAACTTTGAAATCCATATCTACAGGCACGGACAACACAGCGCTGAACAACAAATGCTCTAATTGTTTAAAAAATGGGTTTACGAAAAATGAAAAAAAATGCGCATCTAGATTTTTTCGAGAGGAATGCACCGCTGCACTTGGTTTTTCGATCCGATGCATACTTTGTTTATAACAATTGCAGAAAAATAACAAATAGCGTAATTGTTTAAAAAATTGTTTAAAAAACTGTTTAAACAAAAAAAACAAAAAATGCACATCGAGATTTTTCCGAGACGAATTGAGAGGTGCTTTTACTTTTTCGATGTGACTCTTAGTTTTTTCTATATTAATTACACAACTTTGAAATCCATATCTACGGGTACGGAGCAACACAGCGCTGAACAACAAAAGCTCTAATTGTTTAAAAAATGTGTTCACGAAAAAGCAAAAAAATGCACATCTAGATTTTTTCGAGAGGAATGCATTGGTGCACTTAGTTTTTCGATCCGATGCATACTTTGTTTATAACAGTTGCAGAAAAATAAC
>NC_046658.1:135147095-135169298 GCF_010883055.1 Belonocnema kinseyi | reverse complement strand
ATATTAATTACACAACTTTGAAATCCATATCTACGGACACGGAGCAACACAGCGCAACACAGCGCTGAACAACAAATGCTCTAATTGTTTAAAACATGGGTTCACGAAAATGCAAAAAAATGCACATCTAGATTTTTTCGAGAGGAATGCATTGGTGCACTTAGTTTTTCGATCCGATACATACTTTGTTTATAACAGTTGCAGAAAAATAACGAATAGCGTAATTGTGTAAAAAATTGTTTAAACAAAAAAACCAAAAATGCACATCGAGATTTTTCCGAGACGAATTGAGAGGTGTTTTTACTATTTCGATGGGAACCTTAGTTTTTTTTTATATTAATTACACAACTTTGAAATCCATATCTACGGACACGGAGCAACACAGCGCTGAACAACAAATACTCTAATTGTTTAAAACATGGGTTCACGAAAATGCAAAAAAATGCACATCGAGATTTTTTCGAGAGGAATGCATTGGTGCACTTAGTTTTTCGATCCGATGCATACTTTTCATATAACTATTGCAGAAAAATAACAAATAGCGTAATTGTGTAAAAAATTGTTTAAACAAAAAAAAAAAAAAATGCACATCGAGATTTTTCCGAGACGAATTGAGAGGTGTTTTTACTATTTCGATGTGAATCTTAGTTTTTTTAAATATTAATTACACAACTTTGAAATCCATATCTACGGGCACGGAGCAACACAGCGCTGAACAACAAATACTCTAATTGTTTAAAAAATGGGTTTACGAAAAAGCAAAAAAATGCACATCTAGATTTTTTCGAGAGGAATGCATTGGTGCACTTGGTTTTTCGATCCGATGCATACTTTGTTTATAACAATTGCAGAAAAATAACAAGTAGCGTAATTGTTTAAAAAATTGTTTAAAAAATCGTTTAAACAAAAAAAAAAACAAAAAATGCACATCGAGATTTTTCCGAGACGAATTGAGAGGTGTTTTTATTATTTCGATGTGAATCTTAGTTTTTTTTTATATTAATTACACAACTTTGAAATCCATATCTACGGGCACGGAGCAACACAGCGCTGAACAACAAATGCTCTAATTGTTTTAAAAATGGGTTTACGAAAAAACAAAAAAATGCACATCGAGATTTTTTCGAGAGGAATGCATTGGTGCACTTGGTTTTTCGATCCGATGCATACTTTGTTTATAACAATTGCAGAGAAATAACAAATAGCGTAATTGTGTAAAGATTGTTTAAACAAAAAAAAACAAAAAATGCACATCGAGATTTTTCCGAGACACAGCGCTGAACAACAAATGCTCTAATTGTTTAAAAAATGGGCTTACGAAAAAGCAAAAAAATGCACATCTAGAGTTTTTCGAGAGGAATGCATTGGTGCACTTGGTTTTTCGATCCGATGCATACTTTGTTTATAACAATTGCAGAAAAATAACGAATAGCGTAATTGTTTAAAAAATTGTTTAAACAAAAAAACAAAAAATGCACATCGAGATTTTTCCGAGACGAATTGAGAGGTGTTTTCACTATTTCAAGGTTATTCTTAGTTTTTTTTATATTAATTACACAACTTTGAAATCCACATCTGTGGCAAACATCAACGTCGTAAAAAAAGAACAATTTTCCTGATATTCGTGTGAAAGTTTTCAATTATTTTTTTTTGTTTGAAAAATAAACTTTAAAAGAAAATTAAAAAAGGTTTTTAAGCATATTGCACGATTTCCTAAAATTTCTAAAATGAGTATACAAGATTTTAAAGCGAAAATTTACAATTTCATAAGATAACATAATTAAAACAATTTTTTTTTAAGTTCTGGAAAAATTTAGGAGATTTTAAGTTAATACTCCTTTTTGTAAATAGTTAACTTTATGTCTATAAAAATATTTTATTCTCGTATTTGCTTTGAAAAGTTTTCTTTTAATCTTCAGCCTGCCAAACAAATTGTGAAGATTCTGAACAATAATTGAGTAAATGTGACGAATTCCTGAAAATAATATAAATAATCTAACGAAAAAATCTGAACAACCACCATACAATGTTCTTATTGCAATCGGAAATAGAGAAACTTATTCTCCCCCTGAAAAATAAAATAAAAATATTTTGTTTTCCCTTTGGACAAAAATTAAAAAGAGGAAAGAAAAATGAGAAGGGTACCAATCAAATCCCCTTCTTTCTCTTTTTCATTTATTTCATCTCTTTTATTTTTATTATTATCAAATCACAATAAAAAACATTTGTAAAAAAAATCACTAACGTTTCGGCATTTATACAGCACCCGTATCAAGGCAAGAAAAAAATTAATTAAAATTTGTAGGAGGAAGGAACAGCACCGCAGCCTGTATTTTCTCCTTAGATTCTTGGTTTTATTTTCAGAAATTCTTTACATTAGTTGGAAAATATTATTTTCAGATTTCATCAGAAATATCTCATTTATTTTTATCAGAAATTATACAAAATTAATAATAATAATAATAATAATAATGATTATTATTAATTATATTAAGGCCATGTGGATAGTGGGTCACGTGATAAGATTTCTACCTTACTGGCACTTTTTTTATTTCGTAACTTATTTTCACACAAAGCGCTAAATCGAGTTGAAAATTTTGGTTAATAAATAAGAAGGACTGAGAAAGTTGGTTCTTATTCTAATTTTTAATAATTATGAAAAAACATAATTGGATGTGTTCTATTTAAAAATTTTTAAAAATAATTACACAATGTTTTTAGAAAAATTTACAACTCCAAACAATGAAAAACAATTACATTTACATTATATTTCCATAATGATAGTCATATTTTCAATACTTTTTTTAATTTTTTGTTTTATTATATTTTTTGAAAATCGTTTTCGTGAGCTTCATCCTTTTTTTGTTTCGTCGATGGATACATTAATATGCTTCCTTCTTTTATGCACTTATCATTTGATTCTTAGTGATTCATTTAAGAAAGTGTAACATATTACTTTTCTCGAAGAATTAAAATTAAAGCAAACCAAAAAATCATAAAATGAAATTCCCAAATTTCCAAATTCCAAATTCCCAAACTTTTTTTTATGCTGTAATGCCGATTTTTGGGCTCCACTACTTTGTATAAAAATTCAAATTTTGAGTGGAGGTGCTGGTTTGAATTAAGCCAGCACCTCCAGCATATAAAAATGAAAAGACAAAAAAATCAAACACGCTAGAATTTTGGGGTTTTTTTGGGTTCTTGAACGCACCAACAATCAATTTCCAAAAACCACCGCTACTAAAAATAAAACTATCCCCTATGTTAAAACTCAAATTCAGAAAAAACAAAAAACACCAGAATTTTGGGCTCTCGAACGCACGAAAAAAATCCGAAGACTAGCCTCATATTTTAAAAAATCACCCCTCTGTGAAAAATAAAACTTAAAAAACACAAAATGTACCACATTTTGGGCTTATTTTGGGCTCTCGAATGCAAAAAAAAAAAATAATAACTTTCAGTCTCAGAAATAAATTTCTAACGAAAATGATGAATCTTTCACAGAAAAAAATAAATTATTATCCAAAATATTACAATTTCCAATGAAAATGTTCAATTTCTATGAAAAGAGACGAATTTCCAAACACGAATTTTAGTTTTCTACGAAAAAAATTGAGTTTTGACAAAACGCAAATCAATTTTAAATCCATAAGCCAAATTTTCAACTAAAAAAGATAACTTTCAAACGACAATAGGAATAGATTAAGAAGATTAATTTTCTACCATAAAAAGAGGATTTTTGATCCAAATCTACTAATTTTAACTCTACAGTTGAATTTTCAACTAAAACAAGATTCATTTTCAACCAAAGATTGAATATTTTAATTTTTAGTTATGGAAATTATTTTCAACCTAAAAATGAAGAATTTTCAACCAGATAGTTCAGTTTTTAAGAAACAAAAAAACATAATTTTTATTCAAAAAATAAGTTTTTCACAATATAGTTGAATTTTCAACCAAATAAATACATTTTTAATACAGAATAATAATATTTTACAGAAAAAAACACGCATTCGAACAGATAAGACGAATTTTCAATAAAATAAATCAATTTTCAACCAAAGAAATACATTTTTGACAGAAATAATGAATATTTTTCCCTAAAAAATAAATTTTTTACCCTCGAATTTTAACTATATACACAAAAAAACTTGAACTAAAATACATCAATTTTGAACCAAGTAGTTAAATATTCAATTATAAAAGATCGTTTTTAAAACAAATATCGAATCATTAAATTTACATTAAAAAAAAAATTTTCATTTAAATAAAGAACAAGTTTTCATTAAAATATAGTACCCAAGAAAATTAATTTTCTACCGCACAACAGTACATTTTAAGAAAATATAGGAACGTTCAGCTAAACAAGATACATTTTGAAATAAAAATAAAAACCGTTAAATTTTTAATTAAAAAAATTAATTTTTAACCCAAAAAAATAATTTCTAACGAAATATATCAATTTTCAACCAAAAAGATTGGACGAAAATGATGAATCTTTAACCCAAAAAATGAGTTTTATATTAAAAAAAAAACAAAATGAATTTTTAATAAAAATATTAAATCTGCAACTAACACATTCTCACTTTTTTAAAACTTTTCGTCTAAATAAAAAAAGTTGTTGAAATAATCTTGTAATTCATTCAAAAAAGTACGTTTTTCTTTTCTTGACTTTTTTTCATATCATGCGTTGGTTGGCTCAAAATGAGCATTTTTAATTGTTTTTTTGGATTTTGAAAATGCTCTAACGCTAATAATTTAATTTTTTTAGTAACAAGTCATCAGGATAAATTTTTATAGTTTCTGAGAACTATGAATGATCCCAGATAGAATTTTGAAATCTTGAAGATATGTGGTTTTAAAAATTTTGAAAATGCGCTCACTTTTTGAATTTTAATCCAAAATAGCTGGTTTACGAACTTGTTCTTTTCTTTTAGGCTTTAAAAAAGTGTGCCAAAGCAGAATTCAATAGGATAAATTTTTCGAAAGTTATCGTGCTTACAGAATACAGACTACAGACTACAGACTCAGTGGCGCAGTTTTTACCGAAAATTTCCAATTTTGGTCCAATTTTCATTTATAGCGAGGTAGTACTTAATCAATGTAAAAAAATACTCAATTAAAAAATTAATAATAATAATAATAATTATTATTATTATTATTAATATTTCCCTAGAATAATTCTACAAAATTTCAATTTTACCAAGATTTATTAACTTTTTGTCCAATATGTTCAAACAAATTATTATTGCCCATACTTATCTTTCCTTAGATAATTACTAGAAAGTTATGGTTTTTTCTGAATTTCTTGCATTTTGTCAACTTTTAACTTAGTGAGTTCAACTTATATTTAATATGATCCATATAGAAAATTCAAAGCATGTTCAAAATATCTGTTTTATTTGAGAATAATATATTCACAAAAATGAAAGAAATGGTTAATAATATAATTTTTTATACTGTTTGTTTAAATTATTAATTTTGTAAATTTTAATTAGTTACTGCTTCAATCTAAGTGAAAAGTAATATAAACCTTAAAATTAAGAAAAACGGCTACTATCTATATTAATAACCATAATAATAAAGTGCTCAAACAGTTATTGTATATAACAAATTGTTAATAAATTGTTGAATTAAGCACCAAAGATAAATCTTTAATCAACTGGTAGAACTTCCAAACAAAAAGATTAAATTTTAACCAAAAATCGCCAAATTTTCTAAAAAATAATTGAATTTTCAACATAATAATTGAAGTTAAAAAAATAATGGAAATTTTCCCCAAATACTTAAAACAAAATGAATTGAAACAGTTAAATATTTTATTAAATGTAATTGTTTTTCAAGAACAAAAATTTTAAACAAGTAGATCAATTTTCAAATAAAAATTATGAATTGTTAAAAAATAAGTCAAAAAGTAGTTGTCAATCATCAAATTTTTAGTTTGAATAATAACAAGAAGATAATATCCAAAGCATCATAAACAATAATTAATTTTTTTAAATCTCTAATCTTATCATACGAATTTAGCATTTTCGCTGATCATAAACATTTAAAGACCACAATCTTCATCTTCTCACATTTTTGACATAGAACCTTTCATAAACGAAATAAAAAAATGTTTAATTAAAATTTAAAAAATTTAAATGTTTAATCCTTTAAAGTTACTTAATCTTCTCAGTTAAAAGTTCAACTATTTGTTAAAAATTGAATAAATTAATTAAAATGAATTTTTTGGCTCAAATATGAACTTGGTAGAAAGTCAACTTTTTTGTTGAAAATTTATATTTTCTAGTTAAAAGTTGAACTGTTTCGTAAAAAATTCGCTTTTTCAACTATTTAGTTGAAACATGAACTACCTTATTAAAAATACATTTTTTGGTAGAAGAAATGAAATTTAAGTTTAAAATTCAATGCTTTCTTTAAAAAATAACTTTTTTTTAAATATCTTTTAAAATGAAATTTCATATTTTCTAGTTAATAATTCAACAATATTGTGAAAACTGAATCTTTTTCGCTCGAAAGCTTAACAAGCTGCTTTGTAAAAAAATGTTTTCCCTTGGCTTGAAAAAAACAACTTTTTTGTTGAAAATTCATATTTTCTGATTGAAAATTAACATGTTTTCTCAAAAATTTGCTTTCTTAAAATGAGAATAACAGAAAAAAATTTCAGGAAATATTCAATTTTTCGGGTGAAGATTTGCGATTTAGGTGAAAAATGTAACTGTTTTGTCGAAAACACATTTTTTTGACTTGAAAATTCAACAAGTTGGTCGAAAATTCAACTGTTGACAATTTAATTATTCCATTTTTGGTTAAAAAGGGACCTTTTTCTAGTTTAAAATCAGTCTTAGAATTCATCTATTTGGTTCAATATTGGTCTTTTTGGTGGAATATTAATCTGCTTGGTTCAAAATTTAACTACAGTCAAACCTGGAATTAATGTCAATTTTGGGACTAAGTGTGACATAAAATCCAGAGTCTCGGAACTAATTTTTTGTCTCTCTCCTGTTTTTTTCTCTTTCTTCTTTCTCTTTCTGCTTTGTGACGCTTGAGTGAGCATCGCACATCTTCCCGAAGCACCTCTCACCCATCCCCACCACGCGGCGTTAATTCTCGGAAACATGAAATAAAGTATCACGGAATCCAGGTTTGTCTGTATTTGGATAAAAGTTTTTTTTTGACAGAAAATTAATCTTAATATATGAAAATTCACCTATTTGGTTTAACCCTTTCCAGCATACATTTTTCAGAGAAATGAGTAAAATTTGGCATATTTTTTTTCTGAAGATTGGTATACGGGGGTTTTTGGGATCACGAATCTGAACGCAGATTTAGAAAATTCACAATGGAGGATCCAATATGGCGACTTAAATTAGGAACATTTTTTTTTAGAATTGGTATACAGGGGTTTTTTGGAGTCGCTAATCACGAATCCGAACTTAGATTTTTAAAATTCAAAATGTCGAATCCAACATGGCGGCCAACATTAAATTTTTTTAAAATTGATGTACAGGGGTTTTTGGTATCTATGATCGCGAATCTAAACTTAGATTTTGGACATTCAAAATGACGGGCCAATATTGAAAATATTTCTCAATTGTTTTTTGAAAGTTGGCACAGGTAGAGGGTCACTGATATTGAATCTGTATTCAAAATAACAAATATTTAGAATATTAAGGCTTGAAAAAATATACACCCACTCACATAAAACACGGATTAGTACCAATTTTCTGAATTTTCAAAATCTAAATTCATATTCGTGATCAGTGACTCCAAAAATCCTTGTACATTAATTAAAAAAAAATCCAGAAAACTTTATTATTTTGACCGCCATATTGGATCCGTCATTTTGGATGTTCAAAGTCTGATTTCAAATTCATGATCAGCGACCTCGAAAGCCTCTGTATACCAATTTTCAGAAGAAAGTCCAAAAATATTCCAAGTTTCGGGTGCCATCTTGGACCCACCATTTAAAATTTCCAAAATCTGATTTCATATTCGTGGTCACTGACCCCAAAAACCCCTGTATACCAATTTTCAGATAATATCCATAAATATTCCCAATTTCGGCAGCCATGTTCGATCAGCCATTTTGAATTTTCGAAATCTGAGTCCAGATTCGTATTCAACGACCCCAAAAAATCTTAAGTACCCAATTTCATAAGGATATAATGCAAAGTTTTTTTAATAATGAATTTTGTCAATAAAAAAGGCTTTTTTTCATCTTTGTTTATAAGTATTAACAAATTATTTAAAAAATTTAGACCCTTCGCACAAAAATTTCAATTTTTTATCATCCTGCGAGCATGAAATTAAAAAAAAAAACTTGTGTAAAATCCAATAAAAACTACTCTGAAATCGCAAAAAATCATATGAAAAAAGGTGGGAATATGGTATTTCCACCTTGCCGCAAAGGGTTAAAATGTGTATTTTGTTGAGAATTTGTCTTTTATAGTTGAAAATTAATCTTCATAGTTCAAGAACAAATTGGTTATAACGACAGTCCCACCAAACTTCGGTTAATGAGGGTTGGGGGCTTTTAAATTTCGTTTCTTAAATATCTGGGGGGGGGGGACTTAATCGCCCTTCTGCGGATCAGCTTTTGAATCAAGCAGTAACAGGTGGCTTCAAATATTCATTCTTACAATTATCGACTCGCAGCGCAGGCTGTTCTCTTCAAATCCGCCGGGGCCACCCAGCCTTAATTGCATTCGGAGTGTTTCCGTGTGGCTATCGTCAATTCTGGAATCGACACTAAATCGACTATTGTCGTTACCTGAACCCTATACACGTTGTATGTACTTGATTATTCGCATTAAATCGACAGAATGTATTTGCAAGTGGAACTGAGAGCTAGTTGGAGTATTCTCCAGTTCCAGTTCTGGAACTGTAAGTTCGATTATATTGTTTGATATCCATTCAACCCTGCGATATTTATCGGCCCTCAGTTTATTGTGAAATTTTTTCCTGTGTAACTTTAAAAAAAACCGAAATTATATAAAAATCATGTGCAGCATTTTTTCTGCAGTTTTCCTCTCCCCGAGCCAAATGTCGGATGATAAAAAATGGATAGAGAACAAAGGTTTTGTAACAAGTGACACTTGTCTGCACGGGCAGATTTTCATCACGCAAGCCTTTTAGAATGAAAGGTCACAGCGTCGACATTTGTTATCGAATGATTGTGAATTCTCTTTTGTTAAAGCTCCTTCAGCTTTAACGAACGCAAACTCTTCACTCATCTCATGGTTCGCACTTGATTTTTTCGAAAATTGCAAACTTCTCTACATTATGTTCAACTCTATTACATCACATGTATATTATATTTATTTCTATACCTCCATTGGTCTGGGTTTGTTTATTCATATATTACAAAATAAAGTAAAAATCTTATTTTTAATGATTACTTTTATATTGGTTTCTTATTTAGAATTAAATTTGATATTCAGCCACCCAGAAAAATGCAGATAGTTTCAATAAACTTATATTATTACCATTCATAATATGCATTCTTATTGGAAAACAATTATTTTCATTGTCTTATTTTTTTGATTAAAAAAAGCGCATTATATTAGAATAAAAATTATTATTAAACATTTTATTGCAACTTGCGTCGTTTTTTTATAACTTTAATTTCTTTATATTCAATGTAAATATAAATTAGAAGAAAAAGTTGTTCAATAAAATGTTATTGTATATTGTGTCCTTTTTTCCAACAGTTGATCTTTTATTTTTTTTCGTCTCTTGCGTCGTTTTTCCCAAATATTTAATTTTCTTATTTTCAATCTTATTTTTTACGATTGAAAGAAAACCAATCGTCCTATCTAAAAACGAAGCAAATTATAAATTTATTGATATTTTTTGGGTCAACAACTTTTGCGTGTTAATTTTAGTTCGTACCTTGTGTCGCTTTTCGACAAATTTAACTTTTTAAATTTTAAATGTTATTTTTTAGGATTAAAATAAAAACTACGTGTCCTATGCGAAATTATTAATGAAGAATTTGAATGAGTTTTTACTATTTTTTTGAAGAGCAACTTTTGCTAAATTTTATTTACTTAATTTTTTTTCGTATCTTGCATAGTTTGACCGCAAAATGGAATTTTTTATGTTTAATCTTTTTTTTAATATCAAAACTTAAATGTTCAACTTTTTAAAAAAATTCAAAAAGTTCTTATGACAAAAGGGCTTTCAAAAACCAACATTTTTCTTCTCTTGACTTTTTTCATATCATGCGTTGTTTGACTTAATGTTTTCATTTTAGTTTTTAACTATTCCTGTTGAAGATTCAAAATCTTATTTAAAAATGTATCTCTTTTGAAATGCATTTAATATCTTTTCTAGAAAATTAAATTTTTTGGAAAGTTCTACTTTTTTCTACTTTTTTTGGTTTCATACCATTTCACGAAATAATGACAGATCGGCTCGACATGTTTATTATACTTTCGATTGATTATTCTTCACCAAAGAAATGTATTGTGGTTTTGTATGTTTACTACTGACAGTGTCGGCAGTAAAAATTTAAACAATAATTACTTAATAATAATTCAACAATTATCACTTATTAATAACTTTAATAAGTAACACATTATTTCTGAAATTAATAACTGATTTCCATTATTTTTTTCACAGATTGATCAAAGATAAATTCACATCAGAAAATGCAGATAGATTTGGTGCATTTCAGCTGGTTCATTTCAATGAACACTATTGGAAAACCCTTATCTCTAGACCTTATCCCAAGACCGGGGATTGATCAGCGTAAAATTAATTCTGAGTCATTCTGATGATATATGTGTATCAAAAAGATATCTCGAGCTAATTTAACTTGCCTGAATTTTAATTAATAAAATATTTAGGGATTTTTTTGTATTTTGAAAATGTTTTCCCTGGACTTCATCTCAAAATTTGGTTTGATCAACCCCTAAAATAAATTACACTCGTTAGTGATAAGATTATATCAGAAATAAATCTAGACGTACTATACTATTTTAGGCCGAGTAAATATGAATTACACTAAAAGATTTTCAGTTTCTGATAATGTGCTAGTAATGTATGCATTTAACATTTAGACCTGATGAAATAGATAATTATAGCAACATTTTCGAAAAAATTGAAATAATAATTCGCGGCCAAAATCTTGCTTCTGCATTCATTTCTGCTAAACTCCTATTATCAACGAGTCTCTAATTTATTTTAGTGGTCGATGAAACCCAATTTTGAAATGCGGCTCAGTGAAAACTTTCTCTAAAATAAAAAAATCCTAAAAGACTCTGTTAATTAATATTCAGGCAAGTTAAATTGCTTCGAGATATCTGTTTGATACACCTATACTATCAGATTGAATTATAATTAATTTTAGGAGATGATGAAATACCAATTTGGAAATCAGATTCAGAGATAGCGATTTCGAAAACAGAATAATTTCTAAAAAAATGGAATAACAATTCTGGGCTAAATTATCTTGTGTAGATAAAATTTTGCAAAATTCCTATCACCAACGAGTCTCTAATTTATTTTAGTAGTTGATCAAACCAAATTTTAAGATGAAGCCCAGGGAAAACATTGTCTAAAATACAAAAAATCCCTAAATATTTTATTGAATAAAATTCAGACCAGTTACATTACCTCGAGATATCCTTTTGATACACCTATATCATCAGAATGACTCATAAATGATTTTAGGCTAATCAATCCCCAGTCTTGGGATAAAGTCTAGAGATAACGCTGTTCCAATAATGTTCATTGAAATGAACCAGATGAAATGCACCAAATCCATCTGCATTTCCTGATGTAAATTTATCTACGATCGATATGTGAAAAAAAAATGGAAATCAGTTATTAATTTCAAAAATAATGTATTACTTATTAAAGTTATTAATAAGTAATGATTGTTCAATTATTATTAAGTAATTATTGTTTCAACTTTTACTGCCGACACTGTCAGTAATAAACATACAAAACCACAAAACATTTCTTTGGTAGAGAATAATCAATCGAAAGTATAATAAACATGTAGGGCCCATCTGTCATTATTTCGAGGTTATGGTCAGATTCACCTTTTTACCGAAATCGCTGTAAGTAATTGTAGGCAATATCAATTAATAAATTGTAGCATGTAATATTTTATTCATAACAAATCCTGCCTATTCATAACATATCTTTTTTATGCAGCAAATAGGCGTTAAACGCAATTCACCCTTCGCCCACTAAAAGCGTACAATATGATTGCCAATTTATAGCATTTGTCACTCAGCAGCCATTCCATAATGTTATTGCTATATAACAAAATTCACGATTAATTCTCAGTCCACAAATCTCACTTAATTAATATTAATTAAACACTTTTATTATTTCTAATTAATACATAACATAACCTATATTTTTTGACACTTGTATCCATTTGAAGTTTCGAACGCATCCATGGAAACTATGATGAACTTGATCCGAAGATGCACGGACTTGACCGAATGGCTGATCCGAATGCAACTTTAAAGGCGCGAAATATGAAAGTGCCCCTGTGCAATGGCTTTTTCCCTGCTGTTGCGCAATTCAGGTTTCTACTCTGTATGCAGATAGTTTTTGTAACATAATTTTTTTTTCCTATCGCCTTTCTCCAAATTTTAAATATTTGTTGATTTTTTACATAACATTGCATATTTTTTCGAGAAAAAAATTTCCTGCAACACGACTGTTGAAAATTTAGCAAAAGAATGAATACCTGTTTAATATAATAAATATTGTTTGCAATCATGTTTTCTAACAAAAAATGGTTTTAATGCTTTTAGCTACAGAATAGTTGATTTTTAAACTTGGAATCAAGAGAGTTGTAGAGAATATCTTTACCTAAAAGTAAGCTATCATTTATAAATAATCGAGAATTTTTCCAAAATTGGTAAGAAGTCAAGGAAAAACAAATTCAAGAGCAGAAAATTTTGTAACAAATAATGGATTTGGTAGGTAAAAATTTGTTTTCATTCAAAATAATTTTGTTTTTATTTTAAATGATTCTTTTAGTAAATTTCAAAATTGTTTTATTATTAATATTTTTCTGGAGTGAAATAATTCGTAATATTGTTTTTATCAAGTGAACTTAACATTAAAAAAATATAATTGCACTTATATAAATTGTGTTATATCCTACATTATGAAACCCGTGATATGTCAGTGACTAGATTGGTCTAAATGAAATTCATGGTCGTTTCCGAGCTTTTCCGAGCCTCAAAAAATTCCCAGACACTTTTTGTCTGTTACGATTTACCGGCGCGTTTATTGTTTTGCTCATTTTTTTATTTATGATATGTAGTGTTGTAATTTATAGACAAAATAGTCTAAAATTCGTTGATATTGGGGCTCTGCCTACTGGACTTTCTTGGATTTCTTCTTTGGTCATTTGATGAACTGCGCTGCTGTACATGTTTATTTTTGCCCGTTTTGAATACGAATGAAGATACGATATAAATAATCCCCGGAAAATTATTTGTCTTTATGGTGTTTTTTCTAATATTGCATATACATCACCATTGGATGCTGATAATACAATTTGCTCTTTTGTTGGTATAGGCTTAAGGATATTAGATTTAGTCTTCAATTTAACAAGTGTATCGGAAGGAAAAGCGTATCTGCGAAGTTCAAATATCCGGTTCGAATTCTTTTGCGGAGCGAGTCGAATAGATCCAAGTTCTTCAAGATTAAGTGTAAATATTTGAGAAAGACATCGGAACACAGAAGACCTGGGCCTGGCACGAAGAGGTGGATTGGAAGGTAGTGGAGCCCTGGCAGTAGAATGAAGGTTGGCAGGAAGGGTGCTGGAACATGCATAGAGAGGAGGTTCGGCATTAGCAGGCACACAAGCTGAAGAATGAGGCTCGACAAGAGGAAGAGTCCTTTCTGGAGAATTAGGTTCCCGAGAATAAGGAGATCTGGACCGAGGAACACTAGGAATGGGGGCACCATTAGGCAATCACTCAAACTGCGAACTTAATTCTGGAACAAGAAACAAAGATTTACATTTTCACTAGAACTCTGGAAAGACGAGCAGTTTGGAAATCGAGAACTCCAAAGATAGGCCGTATATCGACGTTTCGATTTCGAGAGTATTGCGAGAGAAGACACACAGGCCTATTAAGCGCACGCGCACGTCAAATTTAAGGCAGCGCGCACTCGCGCGCGCCTGCATGTAAGATAGGCCAGGATAGAGAGAAAAAAATTCTGCTCGCTTCTATGTGAAGCACTCGTATCTGTAGAGCTCGTAATTTTGGAGATCGAGTGTAATTTATGTACAAAATCGTATATTGGTATGTAATAAGTTATGATTTTGTTTGTAATTGTCCAGATAGTTTTATAAAAAGCTGTTTTCTGTTTTCAACATTTTAATACAATTTCGTTCTGTTATTATGCTGGAGAAAAAATTCATGCAGAATTACCCATGGAAAATATATAGGAATCTGAACGAAGTAGGGAATTCCCCTTGGGTCTATGCGTAGAACTTCGCGTGAAATTCGGGCGGTCTATTTAAATAATTAATACAGATGTACCACATGGAATTTCTCTTAATTAAGTAAACTACGAAAACTTGACACGTCCATCTTTAATTGGAGGTCAACGTAGATTTCCAAGTGAAACCAAGTCTACTATTATAGAATAAGTCATATTAATATAGTAACCGGGGTGCACAAAATTAAAAAATGCCATCATTTTTGTGTATCTCTTACGGTGCAAGTTGATCCATTGCTGCGCAAGGTAGACTTAAGTCTTTTTAGACGTGGATAAGAAGGGGGGGGGGGGGAGTGGTCACTGATCATGGTTTGACTTCTCGATTACACGCGTCTCCTGCGTACCGCTTCACACACCTCCCCTGGAATATTTTTCTGCTGAATAACCCCCCCCCCCAACAAACCCAAATTTTTTTCTGGATATGGCTCCGGTTGTTACATATTTGATATTTTGAATTAAAAATTTGAATATTTAAGTTAAAGATTCTTTATTTTAGTTGACAATTTATTTCCTTTATTGAAAATCCAAACATCTTTGCTTGAAAGTTTTTTTTTTGTAGAAAAGTTTATTATTATATTTTTGGTAGAGAATTTCACAAATTTGTAAACCATTCTTTTCACTCTAAAATAGTCTTTCTTGGTTTCATCTCTGTTGTTAAATATTGGTTTTGTTGGTTTCAAAATTGATTCCTGTGCTAGAAGAAAAAGCGAAAATTCTACTCAGAACCAATTTTGCTCTCTTTAGGGTTGTTGAAGCACGAATGACTTGGACCCGGACTCTGTTAAAATCCGCAAAGCTCTGAGTCAAGAAGTAACTAAACTAAAAAAAAAGTAGGGCTAAAGACATTTATAGGTGGTGCACGCCTGCAAGTCATCAACTTCATTAACACTTTATATGATTCAAGAAGAAAGAGCCTGAAGGAAATAATGGGCAACAATATTTCAAATGTCGAAGTGCTTACCGGCAAGAGTTCCGACTCTTCTGCCCACAACAACATGTCACCTGCACATGTCGCTCCAAAGCTCTGTACGACTTAACAGAAAGGGATACACAATAATGAGCAAGCCTCTTTTGTGAATAGAAATACAGATATTATGTCCAAGTCTAAATCTAATGAATTTGCTTCCTTAAGGAAAATAGGGGGCGATTCTCATGACGAGGGCTCTCTTAATAGGCATGTCAACAGGGGAACCCCTGCAGAATCTGGGCAGCGCACAGACTGACTGGACGGATCTTTTATGAAAAGTCAGTGGCGTAGCTAGGGGGAGGCGAAGGGGGCCGCTGCCCCGGGCGAAAACTCTTGGGGCGGAAAAACGATCTTTGAAATGAATGCAGATTTGAAAACTATGGGCGGGAAATTATTTTTGGCCCCGGGCGGAAAATTTCGCAGCTACGCAACTGTGGAAAGTGCAGGAGTTTCAAGCATTGATTCTGCGGATATTTAAAAAAAACAGGGATGTGTGATCATAGGTCGATTTTTTGTGTTTATTTTTGGAACATCAGTGCTAATAATAATTTGTCTAATTTAGATTTAAAGCAGAAAGCCTACGTAACTCGTTATTTTGTGATTTGTATAGGTGAGTCATGGCTTACATTTGTCCAAAACTGCTCTGACTTTTCACACTAAAAACTAAAAGTCAGTAATTTATGGTTACAGTGAAAGTCTTCTATTGCACTGAGTTTGGGGCTGACGGTGTGTGAGAACTAACCCATTATAGCCAGCTGCGTATGTAAGGAGTCAGGGGCGTATAACCCGTTTCCGGTGGATTTCAATGCACGGTAAAAAATATTTTTTCTAATATGGAGACAAAGTCATCTGAATATTTAATGGAAATAAGGAAAAAACTTTATTAATACGCGTTAAATAAATGTCTTACCAGCTTACGCGCTTTAAACGTTAGCGGGCCGCTGAGCATCTCCTTTAAAAGGAGAGCTTTGTCTTCAATAATCGGTCGAACACTTCAAGTGTCGGAATTTGATCAGACTTCTCTTTCTACTCTCTCTCTCTCTCTCTCTCTCTCTCTCTGCCTGTATGTCTATTAAACCGTAGTTCAATTTATATTTAATCTTTAATTAAAATAAATTGATATTCACTGATATTTTTCATGAAAATTGCTTATTTACCAGCTCATTTCACCATGGCACGAAATAATCAGATCAACTCCATCTGTTTCAGTTGGAATCGGAGCCCCGCTGCTGCACCGCTTGAGTTCTTGTCGTACTAGTTCGCGAGTTTCTCCCGCTTTGAGTTAATTGACGGAACGTCGTGATGCAGTCATACAAGTAGGACATAAGTGTAGAGTTCCTTACCACAACTCTCCTTATTTGTGACGCTTGAGTGACCATCGCACACACCTCGCAGCAATTTTTACTCCGATCCGCGGCGCGGCGTCAATTCTCGGAAGGGCTATAGAACAGAGGGCTATTCCAGGGTTTCACTGTATTTGTGAAATTGACATTCTAAAATTCCCTCATACTGCACATTGGCAATATGTATATTTTTTCCCATTAGCAAACTCATACTTCTGCATTTAAACACTTCAAAATGTTTGATTCTCTTCAGTCCGTGGAAACACACACTTTTTATTCATGGTTGAGTTTAAAGTTTGTCTAGAAACTCTAAATAGCTGTTTATGATGAGAATTTCGAAAATTTTAATTTATATCAGAAGAGATCGGCCTTATATATTAAAGGTAATAAAAGAGGTAAACAACTGGTAGAGTATCTTGAATCGTGTGATATAGCGCTCTCCAATGGTAGCACACTTTCTGATGATAAGCTGGGTCAAATTACCTACCTAACGAAAAGAGGAAGTACTATTGATTTATGTTAGTTAACTATTAAAAGCGCAAATATTAATAACGATTTCTGTGTCCACGACATTTCGAACCAATAAAATCATTTGTTTGTTGCTATCTATTTTAATATTGTGCTCAAGGGTTCTAGGGATAGTCAGCCTACCATATTTGGCGGCGTTTTAACGCCTGTAAAATGGAATCACGAGGAAGAGGACACCTTTTATACTGCTTTGTCAAATTCACCGTTTATATATAATAATGATGTCAACCTTGATTTTTTTTATAATAATTTAATATCCGCAATAACGCATGTTGCCAGCGAATCAAATGTGCTAGTACAGAGGTGCGCTCCCGGCACCTTCAGCCTTTCTAAAGGTGTTCGCACAATAAAATACGTGTGCAGTATGCTGGAAACGACTCACGCACGAGCTGTCCGCGTACGCACACATTGTGTCAACCAATCGCGTGCGATCTGTCGCACTGCTGCAGTGCGAGCTGGTTACGTACCGTTTAACTATCGGACCACCGCTCCAAAAGCAGAAGGTTGCGACGTTGCCAATTTGGTTTGTTATATTATTTAATTTTATATATTATTATTAAATTATGTTATCAACAAAATACACATAAATAACTACGAAGCTGGTACATAACCAGCTCGCAACAGAGCAGCGCGACAGATCGCACGTACAAACCAAATTTTTTAAACAATTATTCTAATGGCCTAGAAACACTCCTGCACACTTTATCTGTGTGGAAACGGTAGTAGATCAGGTAATCGTGAGATCATTCCAACGCGCCTATAATTGGTGGATTTCTCTAACTAATATGAACGACGACAAGTTGCCTAAGATTTGTCTGAAGAGTCTTTCCGAGTTGGACCAGACCAATGCCGCAAGTATAGAGTTTAATTCAGCAATAAAGTCATCCTCATTTTCGCGTATGTGATTTATCCTAGATAAATCCTTCTTATTTTCTACTCCATCACTTCGAATTTGTAGAATAAACCTTATCCTGAATCTCGAAACTCTAGAGAATTTTGGAATTAAATTTGTTTTAAACTTAAAATTTAAAATCTTTAACCTAAAAAAAAGTGTTCAGCTTGAATGCTTCAATTTGCAGTTTAGTTTTGATTACTTCAAACAACACAAATTTCGGCTTAAAGAGTTCGAATTTCTTATTTTTAATGATCACGAAAAACTTATTTCAACAGAGAAATGACCAAGAATTTTTTCCGCGAATGAAATCGGTACCGTTTTTATAGATTAAAAAAGAAATTAAAAAATTCTATAAGATGCTATGAGATTTGAAAAATTGGCAAGATTTCCATGGTATTCTGAATATTTAAACAAATTTAAATTAATTTCAAGGGAGTTCAAAACTTTCAGAGTATTTTCAAGGGTTTAAGAAATTTCATAAAGTGTCAAATTCCAAATGATTCTAATGGGGTATGTACAAGAATTTACGAGTTTTCTAGGAATGTTTAGAGAATTTCAGCAACAGATTTTAGGACTTCTGAAAGTATTTCAACGCAATTCAAAGTTTTTAGGATAAATCTACAAAGATTCGAAAGGATATTTCGAGATTTTACGCAAAATGTATATGTATATTTTAGTGAGGAGGGGGCGTGCGGAGCGCAAAATTATCTATTCATACAGGCAAAGAAAAAGGTTATTTATGGCTCTGTATAAATGAATTACGATATATTATTACAGTTACCAATAAAATTGAGAATCCCGGCCAAGTAAGAGATGAAAGTACAGATATTCTTCATATTTTCTATAAACGGCTCAAACTAATTAATGTATCAATGAAGAGCTTGATTCACAGTGTGACTGAGAAATATTTTAGTGATTTATTAGCTTATGATATAAGCTAATAAATATGATCATGACAATAGTCGTTGTATCTTACATTATCTGCGTCAAGGTTGTCCTCCTGAGAGCTTTATATTTGATTAAAGTCAGTTCTAAAGAAAAAAATTTCATCATATTTTTAATGAAAAATAACGTCAACATTTATGCAATAATTTACGATTCGGAGAATGCTGGTTCTTACATCGCAAATTTGCCTGTATGACTTTTAATAGTTTTGTAACTAATTTTTACTGGATTCTGAGAGTTTTTCTAGGATTTGCAAAATTATATTAGATTTCAAATACAGTGCAAGCGATTTCACTTTATTCCATATAAATCCACATAGGAAAAAAATATTAAGCGATCACGAAAACACTTTATTTACCGGTGGCTGTCAGATTGAAAAATTCCTTTTTTTTGGATTTTCACCATTTTTCATTGGACTAATTTTGAGAAGAAACAAAATTAAATGTATTTTAAGCTTTATTTACGGAAGTCTAATTTTTTTAAAATGATAAGGATAAAAAATTAACGCACCATGCTTGAAATACTTAAAGTTTTTTTCTCAAATTTAGTCAATGATAAAAAATAAAGTTAATTTTGCATTGCAGTCTTTTGATATTTTTATTCCTGCTTAAATGACTGTCCACATTATCGTTGCCTGCAGAAGGCAGTCATCCTTGGGTCGCTCCGTGCACTCCTTCGTGATTCTTAGGAATTCCAAAATCTTTGAAATCCCCGAAAAAGTCCATAATCACTATATCATAGTTTTTCATGACCAACCAACGCGATTGTAAAGTAGAGTGGTGCACATTTTTCTTTTTTAATTTTCATGGATATTTCCCCATAGTTCGTTTAAATGAGACAAAAAAATCAATATATATTTTTTTGTTTAAAAAAAAATAATATTAAGAAATATTTAAATTTCATTTTTTTCAGTTTAAATAAAATTATTAAAAAGAATAAAACGTCTGCTTGTAACATGTGGCAGGGAGAAGGTAGATAATGTTTAACCCATGCTGCCGCGTAACGCGACCCTCGGAATTTTAGAGTAAAAAATAAAGAGGACTGATATCAATTAAATTATATTGTTCAGTAAGCGACATGGAGGAAAGAAAGATAGCACAGCCTCACAAAAAAAGTGTGCGGATCTGGTAACAAGACACACGTATTCCTATGGATCTCGGAGCGCTGAATTCAAATTCGGTATCAAAAATCACCCATCACGTCATGGTTGAGCCGTAACCTTAAAAAATGAAGAAAAATCATGCACTGAGGCAAATAAATTGCAAAATAATACCCAACAGAACCTGACCTCACCTAACCTGAATTAACAGAAATTTACTGAACTACACGTAAAGCCCTGGAAGCATATTTTCCCAGTAGCAAATGTGTGCTACATTGAATGTGTCAACTCGATCCTAACCTAGAAATAAATCTAACCTAGCCTAACCTAACCTAACCTCACGAAACACAATTAAACTGATTGTGTTGTCCGGTTGTGTTTGCGGTACCGTTTGATTCTGCTTCGGCTTAACCTACATAGAGCTTTAACCTATCCTAACCTAACAAAACCTGACCTAACCTAACCTACCTGAATGAAATTCAACCACAGGTGTAGCTATGTAAGCGTACGGTTCTCAGTCTTAAATGTGTGCTATATTTAATAGGTAAACTCGATCTTAATCTACAAATGAATTTAACTTAACAGAACCTAACGAAATTTTGCTTAACGCAACACAACTTAACTTTAGTGTTCCCGTTGTAACACAATAAAATTCATTTCATTGTACTACAGGTGGTTAAAAATTTAGACGCACATTACTTATTTGAAGAAACTTAGAACTACTATACAAGTAGAACTGACCCCATTTCAATTAACCTGACAATGTTTCTATCAATTAAAATGTAGAACTGTAACTTAAATATGCAAATGAATAAGAGTTTTATTCAAAATTTTTTCCTCTCTGCTTTTCTTAAACTTAAGGGATATATTTATACTATCTTTCGTGTTTACATTTTCGTGTTGTCTTGCTTTTTATCGTAATTAAATTGATCTATAGACCTACTTCAGTCTATTCTCTGCCTGCTATAACGTGTCCTTCTTTCTTCTTTTGTAGGTTAAGATCGAGTTAACCTATTGAATATAGCACAAATTTAAGACTGAGAACCGTACGCTTACATAGCTACATGTGTAGTTGAATTTCATTCGGCTAGGTTAGGTTAGGTCAAGTTTTCTTAGGTTAGGATAGGTTAAACCTATGTTTAGGTTGAGCCGAAGCTGAATGAAACAGTACCGAAAACACAACGGGACAACATAATGAGTTTAATTGTGTTACGTGAAGTTAAGTTAGGTTATGTCAGGTTTTTTTAGATAAGGATAGGTTTGACCTCTTTGCAGGTTAAACCCAAGCTGATTCAAACGGTACCGCAAACACAATGGGACAACACAATCAGTTTAATTGTGTTTTGTGAGGTTAGGTTAGGTTAGGCTAGGTTAGATTTATTTCTAGGTTAGGCTCGGGTTGACTCATTCGATGTAGCACACATTTGCTACTGAGAAAATATGCTTCCAGAGCTTTACGTGTAGTTCAATAAATTTCTGTTCATTCTGGTTAGGTGAGGTCAGGTTCTGTTGGGTAAAGTTATGTGAAATAAGGTGATAACAGGCAAAGGTTGATCCTTCACAGTTTTCGACATGTTTTTGAAGTGAAAATTTACATCACTGGCATTATTTTGAAATTTATTTGCCTCAGTGCATAATTTTTCGTCATTTTTGAGGTTATGGCTCAACTATGACGTGATGGGTGATTTTTGATACCGAATTTGAATTGAGCGCCCCAAAATCCATAGGAATACGTGTGTCTTGTTACCAGATCCGCACACTTTTTTGTGTGGCTGTGTAGTCCAAGTAAGTACAGCATAAAACAAAAATAAGACACACTGACACACTGACACACTGACACACTGACACACTGACACACTGACACACACACACACACACACACACACACACACACACACACACACACACACACACACACACACACACACACACA
>NC_046658.1:135124693-135147085 GCF_010883055.1 Belonocnema kinseyi | reverse complement strand
CACTGACACATACACACACGCATACAGAGAGAGAGAGAGAGACACTGACACACACACTGACACACACACACAAATTGAATCTACTCAACGCAAGACTGCTAAATTGCTACAGTGCTCCAAGGCAACGAACTCAAATCGTTCCTACATTGATGATAAAGTCATTTCTGAGAGACAGCGAACTTGATTTATTGATAAATTGACGGCAAAGTCATTTCCAAAATCAGAACTCGTTTCATTGCCACATTGTTGACACACATATTTCATAAATTGCTCCAAGGATTTCGACCAGACAATTTCCAAATTCCCGAATGATCAATAATCCCTACTTATCCTCTGTGTGTCGTATGCTTTTATAGCTACTCAATTTTATCTAAGGATTGTTCAGTCCACCGGGAAGTTCGGCAACACTCAGATCCTTTCGGTAATATTTTTCAAGACTGAGATAACTGTGCGCTACTTCGATACGCATATTAGCGAGCGGACGTTCAGATTTAAAAACCCTCTCCTCGAACGGTCAACGTGAGTGAAAATCAATTTATAACTCCGCGTAAAGAAATAAGACGTGAGCCATTTGAATTACAATGAAATTCTTCAATAGCCCTCTCTCCTATAGCCCTTCGAAGAATTGACGCCGCGCCGCAGGTGGGTGTATCAGGAGCTGCGCGGGTTGCGTGGGGTCTGTTGTTTACACTTAGGCGAGAAGAAACAAAAGCGAAGCGAACATAATGAGTTAGTTCCAACCCACCGTCAGCCCCGAAATCGGCACTATAGAAAAGTTTCACTGCAATTGTTGGGGCTACTGACCGTAATCCGGCGCACCCAAAAGTTTGTATACTTGGATGACAGGCGGGTATATAAATTTATAAAAATATTCCCTCGCCGACCGGTAACCCAAGGTTAGTGCAACCAGAATAGTAGCAGCCAGCGCGTAAACGTCGCGCTTCAAAAATGTACTATTTCGAATCTCAAAAAGAATTAGAAAATTTTTGACCAAAAAACTTTATTTTTATTATCCAAAAAACAAGGAGAAAGAAAAGTGAAATGAAAAAAGTAAAAGACCAACACCCCATTCTAAATTTAAATAAAAAAATTAATTTTTACAAAATTTGAAAAGCGTCAGTATCTTGACTAGAGAGGTTAAAAAGAAAGCCCACGAAAAAATTCAGGAATGAATGAAAATTAATTCCACAGCTTAAATCCTCCGCGCATTAGAGTTTGAAGAGAAGAAAACTTAAAAGTATAAAAAACTCGGTACGGAACATCACTTTATTTTGCAATATATATATTCTTGAAATCATAGATGAACTATTTTTTCAGATCTGATTTTGGCTTGAGTCTTTAAAACTGCTTCTACAAAGTACCCGTAAGGACTCAATTGGGTCTCTATTCGGTTCCATTAAAAAAAAACTCAAAAAAATAAGAAGATCAACTTTCAAATTTTTTTAAATTTGGAATGTACGTTAAAATTTGCTTTAGAAACTCACGGAGTAATCGCAATACTTTTTCTTGCAGCGTTAAAAACTATAAAAAATAAAATACCTGTTACTTACATGGGCCGAGGGCGCCTTCAAGTGCGTTTTCTTCTAGTAGCAGTTAATAAGCGTTCCGTCGGTAACAATAAGAATTTTGTCTGGATGCTAGCGCCACGCAGTGAAAACCTCAGACAACAACGCTGCGATGCAAGTGAGAGAGAATTTTATTTTTAAACTTCGCGCGCAACATACTACTTGAGCATACTATGGATGCGCTTCAAGTCACCTTCAGCAGTAGTTAATGACATCTCGTTAAAATTTTTAACAATGTAAAAAAAAGTATTGCGTTTACTCCGTAAGTTTCTAATAGAATTTAACGTAGAATACGAATTTCAACAGTTTAAAAGTTGATCTTGCTGTTTTTGAGTTTTTTTAAAAAGGAACCAACTGAGGTCTTTACGGGTACTTTGTAGAGGCTCCTTTCGGTTCCTTCGATCCGCCAGGGGAGTGCTAAGATTTCTGTCATATAACCGGGAGTGCCCAGATTTCCAAAACTTCTCGTGATCTGATCTCTCCAGAAGAATTTATACTCGGCTAAGCTCGGCGGCGTTCGAATGGAGTCGTCCGTTGGTTCGACTCACTGACGCAGTGTGCGCATAATGAACTTCCCAGTGGACACAAAAGTTATCGACGTCTTTATGACATAGTTACGACATCTTTACGACATTTTTACGACATCCTATGTCCATGTCGTAAAGGTGTCTTTACGAAATCGTAAATCGGTCTTATGATGTGACGATGTCTTTACGATATCGCAAAGACACAGAAACGACATAGACATAGGATGTCGTAAAGATGTCGTAACGATGTCGTAAAGACGTCGCCAAATTTTGTGCCCACTGGGTTGTGAATACTGCACGCTTGATGAAAGATTTAGAAGATTTCAGCAATCTGAGATTTCTTATTGACTAGCCCCTTAAGGGCATGTGATACTTACAGTTTCCCCGACTTTTTCCCACAAAAATGAAAATTAAAAAAACTGAATTCGGAGATGCTATAAATAACATAACGGACGACCCCGGACACTTTTTTGAGGGATAAAAACAAAAAAAATTTATTGTGCTAAATAAAAATTTTATGTATATGTTTAATTGTAAGTCCAAAGTTTTCAGCCAAACATATTTTGTAGTTTGGAAGTAAAGCTTGGTTGAATTGTAACACACATAACCTCGAAATATACACGCACGTAGTTAGAAATATAAAAAATGTTTTGATAAAAAAAAAACAGAAAAAAATGTGTGGGGACGTCTGTTAGCATGATCGCTATCATTTCCCAAATTTTTAAGACAAAATATTTATTATTCTAGAAAAAAAGCCGAGAGAACCTAAAAGTGGTAAAATCGACAATTTTCGAAGTATCACATGCCCTTAATAAATTTGGTTAAATCCTGCAGTATGAAATTTGCGATATTTCAGCCAATGAATTGGTCACAATAAAGTTCACTGTGGCTTTCCACATTTTCCAAGTCTCAAAAATTCTTTGTAATCGCTGTATCTCACGATTCAGCAGCCATCCTGAGAGGGGAATCCCAAATTAAAAAATTAAAGTTCTTAATATTCTGACCGTTAGTTTTAAAATTTTTATGCATAAACGTGGCGTAAACGTAAAGACAAAGATCGATGCGGGTGATCTGACAGAAGCGCGCATTAATTTTTTTATTAGCGTTTTAAAGAATTGTGACTCATACACAAAATACTTTAAAACTTTTTGAGATTGAGGCTCTGCCTACTGGGCTTTCTTGAATTTCTTTTTTAGTCAGTTTGTCAACCGTACCACTGCCCATGTTTATTTTCGCCCGTTTTGCATGCGAATTAAGATTTATAAATAGTCCACGAAAAGTATTTAGTCTATTTGATGCTTTTTCTAATATTGCATATACGTCGCCATTGGATGCTGATAATACAATTTGTTCTCCTGATGGAATGGAGTTAAGGTTTTTAGGTTTAGTCTTCAATTTAATTAGTGTATCGGAAGGAAAAACGTATCTGCGAAGTTCGAACATCTTATCCGGATTCTTTTGCGGAATAAGTCGAATAGATCCAAGTTCTTCAAGATTAAGTGTAAATATTTGAGAAAAATATCGCCAAACAGGAGACCTGCACCTGAGACGAAGAGGTGGGTTGGCAGATGGAGCAGACCCGGCAGTAGAATGAAGCTTGGCAGGAAGAGTGCTGGAAGAGTCACAGAGAGGAGGCTCGGCATGAGCAGGTGCACAAGCTGAAGAATAAGGCGCGGCAAGAGGAAGAGTCCTTTCTGGAGAATCAGGTTCACGAGAATAAGTAGATTTGGACCGAGGAACACCAGGAATGGGGGCGCCATTAGGCAAGCACTCAAACTGTGAACTTAATTCTGTAACATAAAACAGAAAGTTACATTTTACCTAATTTATAGACTCGTATATTGGTATGTCATAAATTGTGAATGCGGTTGTAATTGCATCTGTAGTTTTAAGTATAGTTGTCTTCTCTCTTCAACTTTTTTTTAATCTAATTCTGTTTTTCATTAAAAAAACTTGAGGTTATCTGGCCCAAGAGCAACAATGTTTGTAGAATAACCCGCTATTTTTAAAGATTAATTAAATAAAAAAATACAAATGTTACAGTCATAAGTAATAATAAAATATTCCTAAAATCTTGAAACATTAGAAAGAATCGTATTTAAAATAATCTCTTTCTTTTTTGTGAATATATTTTTCCGAAATAAAACAGATACTAGAAATACTTTTTACATTTTTACGTCGATCCTATTTAATATGAATTTTTGTTTGAATATTTTGAGAAAATTTTAAGGATTCCAAGGACTTTTTATTAATTACAGTAATTTAATATGATATTTTGAAGGATTTGAAATATTTCCGGGAATTTTCAAGAACTTTAAAAAATTCCACTAAATTTTAAAAGATTTTTAAGGATTTTGAATATTTGTGTATGTTTGAAAAGATTTAAAATAATTTTTAGTTTATTTTCAGAATTTCAAGGAATTTTGAAGAATTTTAACAATTTTAGCAGAGTTATTTAAAAAAATTCCAAAGTCCTTTAGAAATCTTTAAAAGGTGTTTAGGTGTTTCAAGACATTTTGAAGGTTTCGAAATAGTTAAGAGTATTTAAAAAGGGTCCAACGAATTTTTAATTGATTACAGTAATATAAGATTTTAAAGGATTTGAAATATTTCAAGGTATTTTTAAAATTTTCAAGGAATTTTCAAGGGCTTTAAAAAATTTCAAGAAATTTTAAAAGATTTTTAAGGATTTTAAATATTTGAGGACGTTTTAAAAGATGTCAACAAATTTTCATCCTATTTTTCTAATTTTAAGGAATTTCATAGAATTTTAAAGAAATAGTTTAAAAATCTTTAAAAAAAGGTCAAGGTATCTCAAAATATTTTGAAGGTATTGCAATAATTATAGTGATTACAGTAATTTAATATGAGATTTTAAAGGATTTGATACATCTTAGGATATTTTACTAGATTCCAAGAGATTTTCAATTGATTTCAATTTGTTTAAAAATTAATTTCTTTTAACTACAAGAAAATGATTTTTTTTTGTCGAAAATGTAACTATGATTAAACATTATTTTTTGTCTAGAATATTAGATTTAATGGAAAATAAATTTCTTTTGTGCAAAGTTCATGTATTTGATTAAAAATGGCTTTTTCTCGTATACAATTCAGCCTTTTGGGTCAAAATTTAACTTCTAGTTTTAAAATTTAAATATTTTGTTCAAAATAAATTTAATACATTTTTTTTTCTAATTTATGTATTTTATTCAATTTTTTTTTACAGGAAACTAATTGTTTTAGTTGAAAGTTTACCTATTTCTATTAAAAGTTAGTCAACTATTAATTAAAATTAATGCTATATTTTATAATTATAATATAAACATTAATAACATATATAATAGTAATATTATTCATACTATATACACCTGAAAAACATAACCTCAAAACTGACTCATGCATGAAATGAATCACGCGAAACATTAAATTCGCCAATTTCTTTCAAATGGGGATCGAGATATAATTAGAAAAACAACGAAGTCTTCCGAAACTTTCAGATCGGCAATCATCGTACAGCAGAAAACCGAAGTCGAATCGTCCATTTTCGGTTTACACACGAACTCACAGTGCACAATGGCCGATTTCCCAAAAAAGCTGACCAAAAGTCGAAAAATGATAGAAATTACACGAAACTGCGCAATATCATGTTTTTGAGGTCTCTGATAATGAATATGTCATTTATTTTTTAAAATTCAAAATTGCCGATCCAAAATGGCGGACTTCTACTACTTAAAACAACTCTGTTTCAACAAACTTTTCTATGCTCTAGTTTTTGAGGTCGCTGATTACGAATATGAAATTTTTTCCAAAATTCAAATGGCGGATTCAAAATGGTGGACGTATATTTCTAAAAACAATTCCATTTTAACAATATTTTGTATGCTTTAGTTTTGGAGGTCGCTGATTACGAATATGACATTTTTTTCCAAAATTAAAAACAGCGGATTCAAAATGGTGGATGTGTGCTACTTAAAACATTTTGATTTCAAAAAAATTTCGTATAATTCAGTTTTTGAGGACACTAATGATGAATGAGACTTTTTTTTCTGATTCATACCGACAACATAAAAATGTTGGACGTTTACTGAGTCTAATTCTGAAACGAGAAAAAGAGTACACAGCTTACTCGTAAATTTATTGTTCCTGTCTGAAAAATAATGTTTTTGCAACAAGGAGAGACATATTTTCAAAAGGAATACGATATCCAAACTTCAAAGAGATTTTATTTCTCCTAAATCGTAAACAAAAACAAAGTTTACATATAAATATACAAGTTTCATTAGGGGAAAACATGAATTATTCGCTGCCAGACAAGTATATCTGGTTCGTAATTAAAGACCAAAAATCTGAAGCTTATGAAATTGTTTTACATCCTTATATTTTGAGTTGTACAAATCTACTTTTTTGTATCAGCCAACTTGTATTTTGAAAAAAAGTTAGATTTGTAATCAGTGACCCGAAAGAACGCCAGTTTACTCAATTTATTTCGTGCCCGGCTGTTTTGAGTAGTACACTTCCGCCATTTCGTATGTGCTATTTCGATTTTTAAATGAACAGTATCAATTTATAATCAACAACTTTCAAAACAAATGTGTACAGATTTGTATATTCTAATCATATACTGATAGTTGTCCAGCTTTCCCGGGAAATCGCACTTGCTGCAAAGAAACACCCGTTACTGAACGCGATCTGAAATCAGTCACTAGAAATGCTGTTATCGCTTTCAAGACGACGTAGTACAAATCCAAGTTTGAGTAGCGTGCAGTAGTAATCATGCACCTTCTGTTTTGTGGCTCTCGAACGATAGGTACGGTGGGGATAAATTTCAGATACGATCTGGCAGCTCTGGGCGAAAGTGAGTACTGGCAGTGTTGGTACACTGAAAAAAATGTGGGCAAGCAGCTGTCTTCTTAGTAGCAACGCAGCGCCACCACGACGGTTGGTGTAGCAGCCAGACCACTTTAAAGTAAGCTATAGTACCAAACGTGCGAGCAGATCCTTTCCCATGTGTTGGGAATGCAGCAGTCCCACAAAAGAGAATGAAATTGCCCCACGAGTATAAACTATAACTGTATAACTCCGCGCGAAACTCAGCGTGGGGATTCCGTGCTCCCGCCTAAAGGGAGCGTTACTGTACCAATACCGTTGGGACTATAGCTGTTCCAATGTGGGAACAGAGCGTGCCCAATATGAGAGAGGATGTGTACCAAGTTGCAGGTGAGCAGCGCGCGACGCATTTAGTGTTCCAGCTCAACTACGTGGGCGAGCAGCTCGCCCAAAAAATTTTCAGTGTAGTGATTTCGACGGGGAGAAGGGAAACGCAGGACGCGAGAAGACGAGGAAGAGAGCGTCCAACACAAGTAAAGGACAGAATCTCTTAAAAAAAGAGAGACAGAAAAGAGAGTCTGGCGAAAAGGATGCTCTTGGGGTGTAGATAAGCGCGATCCCGGGTTTGAGGGAAGACTAAGGGGGGCTATGGAGTAGATAAAAAATATGAGGGATGGCCTGAGAATCAGAAATGAGAAATGGAAAATAGAAGGTCGAAGAGCTGAGGAACAAAGTAGAAGAATTAGATAGGGAGGCGATATCGGTGATAAAGGAAAAAAAAGTTAACGTGAAGCAGATGGAAGAAGGGATTGTAGTGTGGAGTAAAAGATATGGAAAAAGGCTTGAGAAGGTGGAAAGCAGGTTGGAAATAGATTAAGTTGACATGGGAGTGGGTGGATAAAAGGTATTTGGAAAAGGATAAAGAATATGGTAGAAGAAAACAAGTGAGACTGCATAGGAATGAAGAAGGATTATTTCTTTGTGGGCTGGAAGGGGAGGGGGAAGTATCTATTCATTCATGATGCAAAGAGGGCTAGTTATGGATCTTTATCGATACATTATATAAATATATTTACCAATATAATTGAGGATCGCGGCCAAGCATGATATGAGAGTACACAAAATCTTCATCTTTTGTAATTATAGGGTAAACTTATTAATCTAATAATTGAGAGTCTTATTAGAAACGTGTCTATAAATTATGCAAGTCCAGTATTGCCTTATATAACCAGTACCATAGTCGTTATCTCTCACGTGATAGGCCTGAAGGTTGTTTTCCTGAGAGATTTATATTTGATAAGAGTCAGTGCTAAGAAAAAAATTTCGTAAATAATTTCATTTAAACTGAAGAAATATAAATTCTACAAAGTCTTTTCAAAGAACTAGATTGAATTATAAAAAAACAACATCTCTGTGTTGAAATGTTGTCACAGACTTACACTGCCGAACATGTCGAAGGCATTTTTGGTTAGAGTTGGATTTTTTATTTGATCATTTTTTCACGGGGCTATCCCGGTATATATCACCAGTTACGGACAATGATTTAAGTTATAGAAAAGTTCACTTTTAAACTTGGAAGCAGTACATTTGTGGCAAAGATAAAATGAGAGTAAACACTTCTCTAGGAAGCACAACTTCGGGTATTTACGTTAGACGATATCTCGATTTTGGGAGCTTTTTGAACTGCGCTTGCGTCACGCCGGCAACTCGATGGCAACCGATGGCACCCAAAGTCACCATTGGCGCGCGAATTGAAATGATATAAATACTAAAATTTAATACTTATAATAAATAATTATTGGGAAATGCATCAAAAGTAAATTTTTAATCCTAAAATAGAATTTTGGATAGGCAGATGAAAAATAATGTGATTTTATTGCAAAAAACGTTATTAATTTTTTTTCTGAACAGAGAATTCATAGCGTCTTTTTAATTAAAATCGAATTATTTTTTATCTATCACTCCAAAATTTTATTTTCCGGTTAAAAAATTGCTGTTAATGCATTTCCTAATCATACTGTTCAAAAGCAGCACACCATCAGCAACTAATCGGGTTGCCGGCGCGATGCAAACGCAGTTCAAAAAGCTCCCAAATTGGGAGCACTGGTCGATTGTCGTGAGGGAACAGTCCGAACTCTGTTTTCACGCGACACGCGCCGGGTCCTACGCATGTGGTCTGTACAGGGAATATCGGCCTTTGGTGTTCATATTTATAAAAAAGTGTAATCGTGTTTTAAGAGTGACTATTTAAATAAAATCTCAAAGTGTTAATAAAATTGCAGAACACTTAAATGCAAATCGTGTTAAAATCAGTAAAAAACGTTGGCGCAATTTTGACAGTTTGTAGGTTATCTTTATGACATTTTTACGACATCCTAGGACCGTGTCGTTTTGGTATCTTCACGATATCGTAAAGATATCGTAAAGATGTCTGACAAATTATTGGCAGTAGGTATGCTTATACCAGACTATAAGGTTCTAATTTTTATTGCGGAAATTATAATTTTTTTAGTTAAGAGAGGGTATAATTTTAATTGGGCTATCTCTTGAAATACTGGGAAATTTCTTACGCAATTATCGGTATTCTTCAAAATTTGTATAATTTAATTTTTTTTAATTTTTTCAAATAGTAATCTAAAAAAACCAATTTTTAAGTTTAAATTTGAAAGAGGGCACTTTAAAATAACTGTTTTTTATTTAAAAAATCCTTACATCAGACTTCTTAGATTTTCTGCTTTGCCAACTTATAACGAATAAGCGACACGTATTTTTTATTCTCGGAAAAACAATCTAAGGCAGTTAAACAGCTCATCAAAGATATGGGTCTCTACCCTCTATTGTATAGTTTTGTGTATAAAAATCAAATTGATTGCGATCAAACCTATTGGCTTGAGAGAATAATAAAGTTGATGTGTTTCGCTAAAAATTTTTGTTTGAATTAATGGGGGTGCCTACCTTTGAATACTTTTTACTTGGTTTCTATAATAATATATGATAATATATACTTTTCATATACAAAGACAATTGGAAAAAAGTTTTGTACCGAAGAGGGTTAAATAAAGTCCACCCAAAATAAATAAAAAAATTACGCGGGGTAAACTACTCTCTAATTATGTATAGAATTGCAAAATATGTCTAAGCTCGAGCAAAAAAAATCCGAAGCAAATACGTGTTGCAAACAAAAAAGAGGATGAAGGTATTTATGAATTTTTAAGAAAAAAAGAGCATCGAAGAGGGTAACTTCCTCTTAATTGTTTCACGCTATTAACCTTTATAATAAAATTGCACAGAATGTGCAGTAATAGAATAACTGCCAACGAATATTGAATCTTTCATGTCTTTCTTGTTAAAATAATTTTAAACTTTACAATTTTATCAAATTATATATTATGATCTTTATAATGTCAACTTTCTTTGTCAATTATTTCATTATTGTACATTTAGTGATAAATTTTATCTTGCGACAAAACAAGTTGATTCTGAATCTTAATTTTAATAGTATTCCCACAGGAAAAGTTAAACCTTAGACGTATGTATTTAGGTTTTGAGTTTGAAAAATTATGTGCATCACTTTTCAATTCTCTTATTTTGATGGACATATCAGGTATAATATTAAGCTTCAGTCCTTGGTGCATTATCAGTTAACCTTGCCACGATATACTAATCTTTTTAAATATGCATGGTACAAAAGCGTATATATTGCAAATAAAGTAGGTAAATTGGACTTCCGTTTCCGGCATGAAAGTGTTAGGTAGCGGTGATTCTAATTTGCTGAATTTAGAAAATTGCCGTGAGATTTGAGGTGAGTCAATGGGCAGAGTATGAAGAAAGTATTTTTGAGTCAGAGATTGAGTGATGAAAATAATAGAAGTGAAAAAGTGAGCGCTATTTTGAGTGTTTGATATAGCTTTGGGTTGCCTGTGAGGTTAGTTTGTTTGGCGTGTGAAGCAGGGTAGGAAAAACGGTGCAGATAAGTAGCAGAGCCAGGGTAGGTTAGGTGTAGAGAAGCACACAAGAAGATCAGGTAGCAGGGTTGGGTATTATAGTTGCGAAAGAGTTTACGTAAGATGCATCACTTTGAAGGATAGTGGGCAAACCGAAGCGTGAGGGAATAAGTGGAAAATACAGAAAAGCAGTAGAAAGGGAGAAAGTGAGGGTTGAGAGTGAGAACAAAGTAGCGACAGGATCCAGCCTGAGAAATCATAAAATGTACAGAACACTACCGGGAAAGGAGCAAATTGCAGCGGGGGAGAAATAAGAAGAAGAAGACAAAGAAAAAGTTGAGCGTAGAGGGCTAATAAAAGATGAAGATGTACAGTTGAGTGGAGTGTAAAAAATGATGTTAGAAGTAATGGGGATATATCAAGAAAAGCAGGAGAAAAGAAGAGAGGAAATAAAGATAGAAATGGGCGGGAAATGACTGAGCTTATGAGAGAAATTAGGAAATGGGAAGAAGTCAGGGAAAAACTAGAAAAAAGAATGCAGACGGTCGAGTCAAGATTAGAAAAGCAAGAAAAGCCGAATAAAAATTTAGCTGAAATGGAAGTTAGAATAAATAAAAAAAAGCTAAGCTTAAGAGAGAAATTAGGAAATGGGTAGAAGTCAGGGAAAAACTAGAAAAAAGGATGGAGACGCTCGATTCAAGATTAGAAAAGCAGAAAAAGCCTAATAAAAAGGTAGAAGAACTGGAAGTTACAATAAATAAAAATAGAAAGCTTAAGCCGGGAGCTTTGTTGGTGGCGAGAGTGGGAATAGGGAGAAGCAAAGGCTGAGAACAATAGAACAAACAATAGAAAAGAAAGAGAGATTGGAAGGAAAAAGAAACATAATAATGAAAATACTGTGATAAGAGGGAAAAGAGTTGAAGGAAAGAGTGGAAAAAGTAATGAAAAAATTAAATGCTAGGATTGAGATAGAGGAATTGCAAAGTGTAGAAAGGAAAGAGCGAAGAAGGGAGAAAAAGGTACTGGTGAACCTAAAGAAATGGGAACTTAAGAGGGATGTGCTGAAAAAAAAGAGGTTGTTATATGGAAACCCGGAGAGAATAGAAGATGATTTGACGTGGGTAGCAAGGAAGATGCAGTATAAATTAAGGAAAATAGCGAAAAAGGAAAGAAAAAAGAGAAAGCGAACATGGGTCAAGCATGGGAGAATACATATAGATGAAGTATGGTTAAATTAGGATGAAGAAAGGAAAAAGATAGTAAAAAATGAGGTTTCGAGTAACTAGAAGAGAAAAGCACAGGAGATATAGAAATAAGAAATAGTAGGAAACAAAAAAAGACGAGAAACGAAAGTAGCGAAGATTGGAGGATATGCTACTGGAACATAGGAAGCTTGGAAAGAAAGGATAGGAAGTTTATGAGAAATATGAAACAATGGGATATGCTAGTAATGTTGGAGACGTGTTTTGATAAAAAGGAATAGGAAAGAGTAAGGGGATGATTACCAACAGGTTACAAGGAGCAGGTTTAAAATGCAAAGACAAAGAGTGAAAAAAAGCAGAGCAATGGGAGGAATAGTGATGGGAGTAAGGAAGGAATGCATAATAGAAAAGCACAACAAAGAGGTAAAGGAATAAAAAGAAGGAGTTATAGTAGAAGAGATAAATATTGGAGGAGAGAGGTGGAAGATAGTAGGGGTGTATGTGAACGATGATATGCAGGAAAAATCAGAGGAATGGTTTATCTTAAATATAACTATAGACGGGTTTCAGAAAGGGAAATATACACGCGCAGGAGGAGAAAGGGGAACGGTAAATGATTATGTCGTAGCGGACGACAAGGTACGAGAGAAGGTCAAGGAACTAGAGGTAGACAATTTTACAGATTCGGATCACTTTCCCACAATAGTGACATTAGAGGGAAAACAGAGTAGTTACAACAAGACTTAAAAGAAATTTAAAGTAAAAAGAGCAGGTCGTGAGGATTATTCAATGAAAGGTAAAGAACAGTTTAAAAAATGGCCAGAAATATAAAAATTGGGGAAGGAAATGTAAACGAGGAGATGACAATAATGATTATAGCGACGAAAAAAATATTCGAGTACACAAGCAAAAAGGAAGTTAATAAAGGAAGGGATAGAGGTGAAATGGGATGAGAAATGTAAACAGAAGAAGAAGGAAGTAAGAAGGCAATTAAAGACATCGAGAAAAGGTACAAGTAGTGTAGAAGAATATAGGAGAAAAAAGAAGGAGTATACTGAGTTGTGTGTTAAAAAAAGAGATAAAAGATGAGGTCTGGAATGTAGTCAATAGAGAGAGAGAGAGAGAACAAAAAGGAAAGGAATCAACCAGGATATTGAGATAGTGGAATGGAAAAAATATTTTATGGAATTGCTTGGAGGGGTGGAAACAATAGTTAGGAAATGAGGAAAATATAGTGGGGAAACAGATGAGGAGGAAGACATTACAAGGGAGGAAACAGTCAAGGTATCAAGAAAGATTGAAAGGCACCTAGTATAGATGAAATTTCAAATGAACTATGGAAATATGATGGGACAGAATTAAAGGAATGGGTATGGATAATGTGTAATAGAGTATGGAGAGGAGAGGGGTGGTTAGAGTAATAAAAGGAAGGTGTAGTGGTGCCCACAATGAAGAAAAGTAAAGGGGAAGAAATTTAAGATTATAGATGAGTGAAACTAATGCTAACACTGAACAAAGTGTTTGTGACTGTTTTATCAAAAAGGTTGAAGAAAGAAGTTGATAAAAAAAGATAGAACTTTCGAATCAGACAGGGTTTATAAAAGGGATAGGAGTTAGGGACAATATATATGTTCTGTAATATCTAGTGAATAAGATAATTGAAAGGGAAAAAGGGGTAATGATAGCAACGTTCGTGGACCTACAAGCGGCGTTTGACTCATTAAACCGAGGAGAGATCGAAATATTCTGTTGATTAAGGTTGGGGGCGGACTTTGGATAGGGAAGGAAAATGTATATACACTAGCATACGCAGACGATATAGTGTTGATATCAGAGGATGAAGAAATGATGGCGGGCTTGATTGATGGATTAGAGAAATGCTTAGATGGGAAAAGGGTAAATTTAAATGTAGAAAATACAAGTAAAATGAGGTTTAGAAAAGAAGGGTTAAAAAGATAGAATGTACGGAGAGATGGAAGGAAATAAGGTTGGGAGAAGTAAAAGAGTTTAAATATTTGGAATATACCTTGCAAAACAACGGAGCTCAAAGGGCTCATATTACAGAAAGGATAAAAAAGCAACAGCAGTAAAGAAACAGTTATGGGGAATAGGAAAAAGAAGTTTAAAGAAATTGGAGAAGGAGGATGTGGATATTAGATACGCTGGTATGGCCGGCATTAGGTTATGGAGCAGATATATGGAGATGGAAAGAAAAGAAAGAGATGGAGAGTATACAAAACAGGTATATTTGAGATGAAGCTGAGTAAGGAAAAAAAGGGAAGTTAGCGAAAAAGTGTTTCGTGAAGGTGGAAGAGAGAAAAGGGAGGGCGATAGAATTAATGAGTATACGATGATAAATAGGAAGGAATACCAAAATATTTAGAAGAACGATCGCGAGAGAGAAGGTGGACCAGAAGAGCATATTTAGATTGGGAAACGAGTGAAGATAGGAGATGTGTGGGGAAAAAGAAGAGAACAGACAGTGAAGAATATGTGAATGGGAGGGGAAAATATGGGAGCATGTATGGGAAGGATGTAGAAGAGGAATGAAAGGTAAAGGAAGCTGGCAAGAGAATGTGGTTTGCTCTCGATCGCTCTCTCGCTAGCTAGCTAACACGTTTCAGATTGCGCTATAGTAAAAACTAAAAAAAGGATATAGATATAAGAATCTCTGTAATTAGTTATAAATTACTGTAAATAGTATGGATGAGATATAATAATATATGTAAATGGAGGTATTGTAAGAAATAAAAGTCATGTACCTAATGTAATCTTAGGGGAAACGTGATGAATGAAGAAGTAGGTAAATTAAAAAATCCGGTGAACTTTAGCTTCGGTGATTCTTTTCAAACACGTTGGGACATATTAGGTTGTAGGAATATCGCTGTAATTCAAAGTTAGTGAGCAAGGAAATCATTATGTTCTAAACACTTTTTTGACGAATATCATTATTGTACAAAGTTCAAAGAATACATCTTACATATAGTGGCTGGAATTTACAATATTGTACTCGTAAATTTGACCTTAACGTATTATTTTTGTCTATAAACTATGTATTCTTTTTTATTATTTCTATGATTATTTGTTCAAAAAGAGTTTAGGGGTAGTTACCCTCTTTAATGCTCTTTTTTCTTAAAAAAAATATATTCCGTTATCCTCTTTTTTTGTGCAACACATTGTTTCTTCGGATTTTTGCGCTCGATTTTAGATCTATTTTTAAATTTTATGCGTAATTAAGGGCTCGTTTATCCCTAATTAATTTTTTTATGAATGTTGGATTGATCCTATTTTTTTTCTTTTATCATATAACTATATTAGCTTTCCAATTTCCTTTATGCATGGAAAGCATATATTATCAAAAACAGAAAATAAAAAGTGTTTAGGCGTAGCTAGCCCCATTAATTAGAAAAGAAATTTTTCGTCGAAACACAACCTTAATTTTCTTTTAAGTGGAAAATATAAATGTTTTTAATTTTCCTTCTATAAATTTTACAATCTTCAGAACATTCAAAAATATGGAGGGGTGGTATACAGCCGCGTAATTTTTTTATTTACTATATTGTACGTACTTTATTTTACTTTCTTTGTTACATAATTATTTTCCTAATTGTTTTATCAATTCTTCTACCGATCGACTCGAATGAAGTGTCATGCTCAGGAAAAATAAGGCGCGCTAATATGCACGGATTTTTAAAAGTGGAAAGAAAACTATGGTCATTGAAAAAACCTTTTGATTCACTTCCTCTTTTTGGAATTTTTATCTTGCATAAATATAAAAAAGATAAAGAGAAAATAGTTAATTTTGAAGCGCTAAATACATATTTGACCTTAGCTTTCCCCCAGCATGTCAAGGTTTTCCCCTAGACGCGGAAAATTGCCTAGAGAATAAGCTCTTCTACATGTAAAGTACACGTAGTTTAAAATCATATACAAACAGTTCAGATCATAATATCCTGATTTACTTTGGTACAGTAAATACGAATCGGACATTAATTTTCTCACACCTCAGAGAAAATTAGAATTTTTGGGCAGGAAATCATCGTAGGTATTGAAATCGTTCACCAAAAAGTTGAATTTTCAACAACAACAAAAAATGAATTTTCATGAAGTTTAATCCGAAAAGATGAAGTACCAATTAAATATCAAACCAGAGGAAAACGAGAAAGAGGAGTATAGTGGAAACGCTATTAAAGTTTGCGATTAATAAATACTAATTTTGATCATGCATAGAGTATATGAAAATAGTTTGAATAAACAGTGAAGGTAATTTTTAATACTTTTAAAATAGTAGGCTGAGAATTAGAAATTTCGCTTAGAAAATAAACTTAATTTTTCCCAATACACTCTTTTTGATTTTGGATTGCACAATTTTACATCTGGACTAAAAAAGTCTCGGACTACGCCCTATTTTAGGCGCTGCCCTGCTAAAGTGACTGTCCTGATTATTGTTGCCTTCTGAAGACAGTCATCCTTGAGTCGCTCCGTGCGCTCACTATTTTGTATGATAGATTGTTCATCATGCACTGGTTCTCGTAATCTTTCATAAATATATATTTTTAGTATCGGGTCTAATGAGTCTCAGAGAAAAACTTCTCAAAGGACACAACCAAAATCTTTGGAGTAATTCGACAAAAGTTCATAATCACTAGATCATAGTTTTTCATGACCCACCCACACAATTGTGAAGTAGAGAGGTGAAAATTTTTTATCTTCGAATTGTCATGCATATTGCCCCAAACTTTGTTTGAGTCGACAAAGTAATAAATGGCTTTCTTAGAAAAAAATTATATTTCGAGGTTCCGCGAGGCCCGTAAAATTTAACAAGTATTTCGGAAATGAGCCGAGATAAAACTCAACATTTTTCTTAATAATCAGCAATAAAATTATAATAATACAGTTGAATTTGGATTTAGTGGTTCCGATAATTGATGCCGGGCATGGGTGAGATGAGCCGCGGATCTTATAAACAATGTTTTTAATATGTCCCGAACATAATACTGCGAAATATAATTAAAAATACGGTGAAAGTGACCGTTGCAGTAATGGAAAAGAAATTGCGCAACCCACATGGGAGTGTCCGAAACTGAGACAATCAGAGAGAGCTTGTCCCGGTTTAGGCCATGTCGTCAAGAATAAGTTCCAAATGTGAGACATTAAAATATTTATTATTCATTGAATAAAATCGCTGAAAAAGTTATAAATTTTAATCTTAAATATATTAAAATTATGTAAAAACATTACTTTTTCTACTAGTGTAGAAAATTTCAATAATACAAGCCTATAAACCTTTTCCAGGAGCTAGTAGATGTCCTGACGCTTAAAATAATAATATTGAACAATCATAAAAAATCACTCATAACACAATGGACGAACCCCATCCTAGCACATTTCGAGAAGATCAACTCAACTTATTTCGACTGAAACCGGAAAACAAATCAAATCAAAATGTGGCCCTACCACATTTAGTGAGCCCCATCTTAGCTGTTTTAACTAAGTCAAGAAATGCCCGTATAGTACCACTTCTAGCATATCTAACGAAACGTATCTCAACTGCCTTCATTTAAAAAGTCATCTCCCAAAGACAGCAGGGATGATTTTCTGTATTTGTTGAATATTTTAAAATAATTTTTTTCTTAAAAAAGATCTTCTTCGTTCTAAATAGAATCACAGAACTTCCGATTGCCGTTCAGATACGTTTCCCTTAAGCTACTAGTGAAATCAAAAGAAGAATCCTTTTCCAAAAATATACGGATTATTTTGCCATGTGGTAGGTATTCAAATGTTTCAAGGGATCTGTATTATCATCCGAGAATAACAGAAATTCTTAACGTCGTTTCGGTCTAGATGGAGCTTTGAATTAAACATTTTGTAAATAAAATTTTTTTCTGAAAAAATATCTTCTCTTTCGCTTTGCTAGGAATCGAACTGCAAAACTTATATTTCCCAGCCGGGTACTTTTCCCTGATGCTACAATAGAGATCTATCTCCATCTAGTCTGAAAAGACGTTAAGAATTAATGTTCTTCTATGATGACAATCCGGATTTCCTGAAAATTTTAAATACCTAACACCTGGAAAAATATTGCGCGTATTTCTAAAAAGGATTCTTCTTTCGATCTTTGTAGCAGCTTAAGGAAAAATCACCCAACCTGCCATCAGAAGTTCAGTAGTCCGATCCACAGCGGAGCCCAGTGAAAGATCTTTTTTTTATAAAAAAATTGAATTTAAAAGTTGTTCCATTCATGACTCCATCTTTACTTCAAAAGACGTTAAGAATTTCAATTATTTTCTTATGACCAAATAGACTCCTCGAAAAAATGGTTGAATATAATTATCAGGGTGGAGAAACTACATTCTAGCCTCTCAATAGGGAGCCTTTCGGGGTGTAGGAGAAGTTTTTCTATAGAAGCGCGCTAACTCTCACCAAAGTCCTGTGTGCCTCAAGACTTATGCATGTTTTGTCTCTTTTAATGGCGCTCTTTGCTGCATATAATATATGTGACACATTGCGAGCCATATACCTTAGGATAGTTCAGAAATGCTTTCCAACTTTTTTTTTCACTCTAGAGGGAAAGGAGCTCGCAGTCCATCTCCTGCAGAAAGATATCGCGAACATCGGCATCGTCCTCGGGAACATTGAAGATACTTCGATAGATATGATTCTCATCGTCAACGAAGTCCAACTCGTCATTATAAACCTGATCGTTATCCGAGAGAAACGACGGTTTCAAACAGTGCCAGATCTGATCGCTATCTGCAAGAAGCGACTGATCAAGATCATCACTATGACGCTTCAAGTGAGTTCCAGGGCGAGGGTCCTGAAGATCCAGGAATTTCACCAGAGCACGAGTTTCTAGAGGAAGGAGACGTCCAATTAAGTGAGTCTACGTTGAAAAATTTGGGAAAACCACAGGTAAGAGAGGATTTGGCGAGTGTTAAAATTGACACTAAAATTATTTCACTGTGTACACAAATTCCACAAAAGGGTTGTTCTAAAGAAGATCTCGACTATATTTTAAAAAAGTATCCGTTACCTGAAAATTTTGAGGCAATTCATGTGCCAAAACTAAACCCGGAAATTAAATCGCTTATGTCAGATTTGGGTTTGAAAAAAGAAAGTTTTCAAACAGCAGCACAGGAAAAGATTGGAATTGCAATTTATTCAGTTGGCGCAGCTTTGACGACTATCTTTAATTCAGGAGGATAGAAAGACGGTAATTTAGAGTCCTATCTTAGTGATGCTGGTAGAATTTTATCGGACCTGCATTACAATATCTCTATTACCAGACGCTCATTTATCACTCCGATAGCTAATCAACTGGTGAAGGATCTTGTTGAGGATCATCCCACGTCGTCGAAACTTTTGTTTGGAGAGGATTTCCCTGCTAGAATAAAAGCTGCTAAAGAGGTAGAAGATTTGAGTAAGAAGCTAGAGAAACCCTCTACATCAAACCAGGGCAATAAAGGTGCCAAATCGACTCAGAAGTTTCAATCAAGAAAGGCTCAACCGGCTCATTCAAAGCATGTAATGTAGCCGTCGTTAAGCTTTAGGGGCCCGCCCAGGAGGTTCGACAGGAATCTGAGGAGGCACCAGGATGGGCCGAAATACAATCGACCTCAACAATTCCAGCAGCGGCACCGTTATTAGGGGTAAGTGAACATTCCGGTAGGCTTAGGTTTTTCGATAGCTCTTGGAGAAGAACAATTTGTTTCCTCCTATTTTCTGATTGAAAAGTCAAATGGAAAAAAGCGATTTATTTTGAACTTGAAGAAATTAAATCACTTTATAGATCCACCTCATTTTAAATTAGAGGATCATAAAACAGTTTCGCGCCTCTTAACGCGAAACTGTTATATGGCCTCCATTGATTTAAAATATGCTTATTTCTTAGTTCCTGTCGCAAAATAATATAGGAAGTACTTACGGTTTCAATTTAATCTAAAGCTGTACAAGTTTAATTGTTTACTCTTTGGTCTCAGCACTGCCCCATATGTTTTTACTAAACTAATGAAGTCTGTAATCCAGGTCTTAAGAAGTCAAGGTTTTCCATCCGTAATTTATTTAGACGACATCCTGTTAATTGTAAAATCGGAGCAATTCTGTCGATTAATTGTAGCTGAAACGAGAACACTTCTAGAGTCTTTGGGTTTTGTCTTGAATCTGGAAAAATCGAATTTTATGCCTTCACAGCAGTGTCGATTTTTAGGTTTGGATTTCAATAGTAAAAAATTCACAGTAGAATTACCGAGGGAAAAAAGGGAAAACATTTTGAAGTTAGCAAAAGGATTTAGATCTAAGTCAAGATGCCGTATTAGAGATTTTGCTCAGTGTATTGGGGTGTTGGTATCATCATGCCAGGGAGTTAAGTATGGGTGGCTCTATACCAAAATAATGGAACGTCATAAATACCTCGCGTTGTTGACAACAAAAGGTAATTTTGACGGTTTAATGGAAATACCAACGCATGTGAAGACAGAATTATAGTGGTGGTATGAGAATATTCTTTCAGTGAATAATCCTAACAGAGATTCAATTTATCAATTAGAAATATTCTCAGATGCCTCACGTTCGGGACGGGGTGCGTTTTGTAATGGCCAAAAGACTCATTGCTGGTGGAATACTGAAGAGCAAAAAGAGTTCATTAACTTATTAGAATTAAGGGCAGCCTTTAATGGTTTAAGGTGCTTTGCAGAAAATCATCGTTCTTGTCAGATCCTTCTTCGCATAGACAACACTAGCGCAATTTTCTACATTAAACGCATCGGGGGAGTTCAATATCCGAAATTGAATAGTTTAGCCAGACTCATTTGGCAATAGTGCGAGAAAGGAGACTTATGGATCTTTGCTTCTTATATAAAGTCCAAAGATAATTCAATTGCTGATAGTGAGTCGAGCATCCTACTTCCAGAGACAGAATGGGAATTGAATCAAGGGATATTTGTCTCCATTCAGAAAAAGTTTGGTAGATTCGACATTGACTTATTCGCAACAAATATTAATAAAAAATGTCAGAAGTTTATTTCCTGACTCAAAGATCCTGAATCAATGGCAGTTGATGCGTTCACTGTATCGTGGTCAACTTTTTTCTTTTATGCCTTTCCCCCATTTCCTTTGATTTTGAAAGTTTTAAGAAAAATCATTGAGGATCGATTTGAGGGTGCTTTAGTTGTTCCTTTCTGGTCTACCCAAGCTTGGTATCCTTTGTTCCTAGAATTGCTGTTTGATAAACCTCCTCAATTTGGTCCCCAGATAGACTTATCGACTTGTCCTTTCAGGAAAGTCCATCCTCTAACCAACAATCTTATCCTGGTGGTCGGCAGTTTGTCGGGCAAGGATTTCGAAGAAAAGGAGTTGCAGATGCCGCAATACCACTGATGATAGACTCTCTATCTAAGGGAACTACGAGGGTAGTTCAAAGTCCTTAGAATGACCAACAGATGGCGCGCGAATCGCTCCAAATAATCTGTTTTCAGTCAGTACCACTCCCGACTAGATATATGGTGCAGTCGCAGTCCACATCTTCTGAGTTTACGTGTTTTTATAACCAATTGAAAAAAAAAATTGTTCGTTAAGAAAAATGAAAAAAAAACGAGTTCAGAGCGGTAATCAAACATTTTCATTTAAAGGGTTTAACTCCATATGAGATAAAAAAAAAATTGGACTCAGTTCATGGCACATCTGGCCCTGCCTTAGCAACGGTTTATAACTGGGTAAATGAATTTAAGCGTAGTCGTACATCAATAAGTGACGAACCACGTTCAGGAAGGCCCGTAGAAGCAAGTACTCCCGAAATCATCAATAACATCCACGATATGGTGTTGAAGGATAGAAGATTAAAAGTGCGTGAGTTAGCTGAGGCTACAAGGATATCTATAGGTGCAGTTGTTTCAATTCTACATGAAAAATTAGGCATGGAAAAGCTATCGGCAAGATGGGTGCCGCGTTTGCTCTCAGCTGAGAATAAACGCAATAGAGTGGTCGCCTCTGAGGCTCTTTTGGCGCGCATAAGCCGGAATCGTGAGGAAATTTTTTCGTCGATTTGTGACTGTGGATGAAACATGGATACACCATTACACTCCTGAGACAAAAGAACAATCCAAACAGTGAATTTCCACAAGCGAACCAGCTCCAAAGAAGGCAAAGACCGTAAAGTCAGCTAGTAAGGTTATGGCTACAGTTTTTTGCGATGCACGTGGAATTATACTTATTGACTACTTAGGAAAGAGTAAAACAATCACTGGTGAATATTATGCATCATTATTAGAGCAGCTGAAAGAAGAAATTAAAAAAAAAACGACCACATTTGGCGAGAAAAAAATTCTCTTTC
>NC_046658.1:135121106-135124593 GCF_010883055.1 Belonocnema kinseyi | reverse complement strand
TTGTCCAACACACGCGGGAACGACCTACATTCAAAGGCCCAATGCGGCACTAAGAGTACTTTATTACCATCTCTGTCACTCCTACGGCATTCACCTTAATATTGCTCCTCTAAATGCTCCTAGGGAAATTGAGTCAATTGTTGAGAATGGGAAGTGCCGCATATACTGGAACTTTATATTTTTGACAATTGTTTCTGTTGCTCACTCGAGGCCTGACATGGTTCTTCTTGACTTCGAGAAGCGAACCATGTTCGTTATCGAATTTTCGGCACCAGCTGACAAAAACATCATAGCCAAGGAGAATGAAAAGAAAGAGAGGTGTCGAGACCTTATAAGGGAGTTGCAACGATTGTACCCGGAATATTCTGTTAAACTGATCGTCCTTATCATCGGCGCTCTTGGAGGTGCCAAGCTTTCACTTGCTAATAGCCTAAAAAGCATCCCTGCGTGTCAGCAATATGCTGGAACACTTGCTCGAAAAATGCAGAAGGCGGTTGTCCTTGGGTCACTCCGTGTTCTTAGGGTGCACGAGGCTTTTGCTGGATCGTCGTGTTGATTCCTTTACAGACTGTAACCGCCTATCTCACGGTTGTGAGACGTGGTTATGGCTGAAATTTTACCGCGATTTCGCTGGAAGCGGGTGCAATTATTCAGATTAGCACCCGCTCCCGGTGAAATCCTGCGGTTGTCCTTATGACAAATTTTTAATTATATATATATATATATATTTTTTTTTTTATTGTTTGTCGGGTTCCCTGTTTTATTTTCGTTTCGGTCTATTCGGTATTCTCGCGTTGTTTTTACAATGACTAACCTTCCTATCTTCTCTTTCTCTGAATTAACTCAAAACTTCATTGCAAAGTATACAATCTTGCAATACGAATACTATTAAAAATGGTTATTGTGCGCTTTCTACTAGAATTCAAGCAGCATTCTTTTGAAAAATTTAAAAAAAATAATATAAAATGGAGGACATGAAATTATTTTTCCGGCTGTATATTGTATAGAAAAAATATATTAACCATTTTTTAATTTTTTAAACAAAACTGAATTTAAAAAAGAAATTTTGTTCCTAAAACTATTTGAAAAATCTTATATTATGAATTAAACACAATATTGAATGATTTTGAGAAATAGTTAATTCTGCTAAAAGTTTTATGTCATTGATTCGAAAATTAACTACTGTTCTTTTTCGAATTGATTGCGAATAAAAATGGTTTAAACCGTGAAATGATGTTTTTAATAGAATTTAATAATCCTTGAAATCATTCAATATCGTGTCATTTAGGAAATGCTGCTTGAGCATACTTTTAAAAAAATTATTGTTAAATAAATCATATTTCTTCCAACAATAAAAAATGGTTTATTTATTTTTTCTATACACTCTATATTCAGAAGAAAATTTTTTGTCTTCTATTTTATATTTTTTTTTTAATTTAAAAGAACCGTTTGTGCAAATAACAATTGTTTAAACAAATGGAAATTTGTTAAATGTTAAAAGAAATGTACCAAAATTATTTAATTACTCGACAAAAAATAGCATAGGATAACAATGTGAGAAAAAAGTGGACACTTCTGGTTTAATTTTTAGAAATTTTGAAAATAAACAATGATTAATTCTTTAAAGAATCACACAATGCTTTTAAAAAAAAAAATAAAAAACAATTATTACATTTCTTTCCGAAAATACGATTATTATGTTTTTTTGGAATAAATAGTTGTTTAAAAACGTTAAATTTATTTAATAATTATAAATTGTTTAAAAATTCATGGAAAATATTCAAATTGTTCATTCGTAATTGTTTTTATGAAAAAAGACGACAGAAATTGCTGAGAATTACAAATAATACGTAAAAATCGAGTTTTTTGTTTATTGGGTCACATTTGGGTCACTGTCGTGGGGGGGAGCTTATTAGTATTTTTTTATTTCTTCGAGACTTCTTATGAATCCCTAAAAAACTTAGGAACTTTTCGATGAAAACCTGAAGTATGTGTTCAACTTTTCGAAAATATAAAATTAACCGATTAAATGAACTTACCTTAAGTGAAGTTCAATCGGGATTATATGAGTCGTCTCGTTCGAATATATCATAACGTAGTCACATCCATCTGTTCATTCTGATCACAGTTTTTAAAACTTACCCACTGAGGTAGCGCCATCTACTTCCTATGTTATTTATTTGAAAGCATCAACTCGCAATGTTCAGGGTTTATTCTATAGAATAAAATACGGGAAGGACGGGAATGATCTATTCGAACGAGACGACTCATATAATCCCGATTGAACTTCACTTAAGGTAAGTTCGTTTAATCGGTTAATTATATTTTGTCGTCTCGTTCTCCTAGATCATAACGTAGATGTTTAAAGTACAACAATGCGATTTCTTTAAAAGAACTCTTTATATTCTTTTTTAAAATGACGTGAAAAAAAAATTAGGAACATAGGAGACTGTTGACGAACATAATACAAGTCAAGTAAACGAAGTATTTCTAAAGACTTACATAACTGTCTCTCTAACTCCGTAAAATAGCTTGCGCATATTTTGTCTTATCATTTATAGGTTTATTATAAAATATCGCAAACGCTGACGATTTATTCGACCAGCCAGTAGTCTGGCGTATGAGATCTATATTAAGCCCTTGACGATTAGTAGCTGACGTAGACGCGTGTCTTGTGCTATAAGCCTTAAACAAGGAAGTGTCTATACCGCTTTTGTCTAACGTAACTTTCAACCAACGCGCTAAAGATTGTGTGGTTGCAGTCCTAAACGGCTTTTTACATGTTAGAAACAATTAATCTACAGAATTCCTGAAATTTGACGTTCGATTGATATAAACCTGCAAGGTCGACGGTACACAAAGCGGTGGCTGATCCTTAAAAAACGGAATAACAAGGCACGGTTGTGCTTTATTAACCTTAGAAGTCTTGATACGTTGAGGTATCTTAATTTGAATCAAGTAGTTTGAACAAATAATATTACTTAACAATATTTTTGACAGCGTTTGAACTCTTTGGGAGGTAACTAGAGCTAATAACATTAATAACTTTTGAGTAAGAAATCGAATGGAGATATTTCCGTTCGGGTACAGGGTCTTGAGATATTCAAGGACTGTATGAGGTTCTCAAGTGCATCCGTAGTGCGGCTTTTGTGGTTTCGCGACAGAGACGCCTTTAAAAAATCTCTTTACATGGGGATCACCCCCAATCTCCGCTGTCAACACGTGAGACACAGCAGACTGTAAGAATTGAGTGTGCCAAACGTCCCTGTATGTTCGTAAACATTAGATAAAAAATCTAGGACTTCCGACAGACTAGCGTCAAAAGGTGAGATATGGAGTCCTTCGCAATGATCCTACCATAGCCTGAGTGGCTTCTCATATTGCTTTATACGATGGTAGTTCAATAAGTCCTTAGAATGAAGTATAAAAACAATTTTTTTTGGGTAAATTTTTTTTTATTTTTCAACATAATCTCCTTGGAGCTCTA
>NC_046658.1:135106375-135121006 GCF_010883055.1 Belonocnema kinseyi | reverse complement strand
TTGGTAGAATGCTGCATCTTTGCAGACACATCTATCGATGAGCAGGTTCTCCCGACATCCGGCCACGCCTTTCTTTGAGCCTCGTTGTTCATACATTTCTTGTCACACAAGTTAAATTGCCCGAAAAATCCTATTATTTAGGATAGCTGTGAATATCTTATCAAGCGTGTTCAGACAAGTTATTGGCCTGTAGTTCTTCGGGTCAGCTAAGTTGCCTATTTTCGGCAGGAGTATTGTTCGTCCTTCCACCAACCACTCTGGAATCGGCTCTTCCGACTTCAAATATGAGGTGAAAATACGGGCCAAATGCTGGTGGGTTGAAGAAAACTTCTTCCACCAGAAGGGTTTGATACAATCTGGTCCCGGTGCGGAATAGTTCTTGATCCCTCTTAATACTCTTTTCACCTCCTCGGTAGTGATGGGTGGGCATTCTTTATCAGGTGTTATGAGGGCAACACATAACTCCTTGAAGCTATTTATATTTTCTGAGTCTTCGTCCAGTCTATGCTGAACTTCGTAGACTTCTCTCCAAAATACTTCGACATCGGGTAGTCCAACCTAACCACGAAACGTAGGAACTGTCTGACAGTTGTAAACACGGAGCAGACAGCACCACAGCCTTTCACCAGAATCCATGGGTGAAAGGGTTGAATACAAGGGAACTGCGCATCAAGTTCGCGTCGCTCCTCTAGGCAGGGGTAGCACGAGGCGTTAGTTCAGCGACCGTCGGCGAGTGGCAGCACCGGATGGACGAACGTAGCAGACATAACCAACCCTGTAACACCATGCGAACGAACTACCACGCGCTGGCATGAGAGGGGAGGCCAGCAGCCATATTAAAGATAGCGTATGCACAGCTAATGGCAACCCCAGCGGTCCGTAGGCCAGAGCCAATCGGCTGGACGGATTCTACCGCGGAAGACCTCATTGGAGCTCGTCCGTTAGCGCCAACCCAACAACGGAGGCCTCGCAGGAAGTTGTGAAGATCCGATAGAAAACAGCAGCAAGAGGAGGGAAGCGAGCAAGGAAACGCGAGAGTCGGCTTGAGAACCGGGATAAGTCTAGACCCGCAAACCGTCACTAAAAAAAGTCTCAAGAAAAACAGAGAGAAGGCATTAGAAGGATGGACGGAAAGGATTTGGGCAAAAGCGCCCAAGTTGTTTAAAAGTAAATGGACGTTCTTTTACCGATTTTAAGTGCTGTCCCCGCCTTGTCTCCGGTTCGCCGTTATCCGAAAATTTGTCGCGTGTGTTTAATGAAAAGTAGTGTGGAATCAGAGAAGACCCCCGTGTGGCTCGAAATTTGATGAGACGTTCGGTTCAAAGGCCAACATTCATAAGTTGGGTCGAAATAATTTTTTCAAACGACCTGGCAAAGTAATTGCCCATAAAAGAGGAGGTCGGAGCATGGGACACCGGTGTCTTCGGTGATTTTTCTCACAAAATGCGCAGGTTCCCAAGATCGATTTTCTCTCCGCGTCTCAGTGAGTTATCAGGAAGTTGTCAGAGAAGTAGTGTAAGTAAATGTAATTTGATTTTGTATTTTTTTTGGTGTTAATAAATAAGTACGATTTTTATCTTATGTAGACCTCAACGTTTTGAACGAATTTTTTCTTTCGCCCGCGAGAACAACCCCCCCCCCCCATTTTTTCTAGTGTTTCATGTTAAGTTGGAGCTAGCGTTCCTACTAGGCGACGCCAGGACATCGTGGTCGAGGTTCCTTTAGGGTGGACCCTACCTGGCGCCAAATAAAATTAAAAGGAACTTTGAGGGTTGTTCGTGGGTCAGAAGTGTGTGGCCCACGAACTCGGTCCATTCACAAGTGAGGGGCAGATAAGTGGCAGTTGTCTTGGGGCTAGGCTTCCCACCTGGGCTACCCCCGGCCAGGTCGTGTTAGCGGTAGGCACACGAAATTTGGGAAACCTAGTCACAACATTAACGAACATTCAATTAGGTAAATACCGGGAATAGTAAGTTATATGGTGAAATGAGCTTGAAATGTTGTCAAACGATTACAAGATTAAATTATAGCAGGCGATTTGTTACCAGAATATAATTAAGAACGCCTTTTCAAAAAAATTCGCGTATTATTTCACAACCAGAGTTCAAACCGTATCAAATAGAGAATCTTCTTATTTGATATACGCGTATGGCTATGCTTCCAGATACCCTAACCTCTAAGGAAATAATTGACGAGCGACTCTAACAACTCAGTTTTCACAGATTTTGCGATAAGAATGACCATCAAAGTTTAAGAAAAATTGAAAAACATTAAACTTAACAACAGTTACGTTGTTTTTTCTTACTCCAAATATGACTGATTCCCCTTGAAATACAGTTTCGTTGATACTGTCAATAATGTGCCTTTTTAAGAATTCTCGGACCGGTCAGTATTACTGTTTATAATGAATAATTTAAAAATGCTTTGACCTCCAGATAAATACTCATCGAGTCACAAATATACTGACTATAACTTCATACCTTTTTTGCATGAAATTTGCTTTCAAAACATGGTAGTGCACATACTCAAGATGTGTCAAGATGGCAGCACCAGCTTTTAAATATCTTTTATACACTCTTTTCAAAATTATTTCCCAGATATATTTATATGAAATTTAATATTAAAGCATGATACTTTTTACTAAGTCTTCATGTGCATTTTGATTTCAATTAAATTTTCAATAAATAAACAAATTCATTCAGGGTGTCACTAACTGGTATCATGTCACTAACTGGTGTCTTTGCCTTAACAATATTAAAGATGCGATTACCCTTTAGGACAAGTTATTTGGACAAAAGATTCTCCAAGTAGAAAATGGGAAGCATTGATAAATAAAATTATGAAACAATCCATAGAAATGTCATTTATATCAATTGAAAATAGTATTGCTTATTTAAGGATAACTCAGAATGTGAAAGTACCTTCTTATAATATTTTCGTCTCTACTATTATCTATGTTTCCAAATATTTCTTAATGAAAGAGTTGACATTTCCATAAAAACAAAGGGATTTGATTAAAAGCAGTTTTTTGATTCTGCAAAATATGGTTTTCATTCGTTACATTTCAAATTTAATAATAAGTTATATAATTTAAAATTTGTAACTTCCATAGGATCAGTTTCGTCCGCTATCCTAGCTGAAATTGCAATGAAAGATTAAGAAAATTAAGTTTTACAACGAATTTATTTCAATCATGATTTCTATGCAAGATTTGTTGATGATTTAGAACTTATTGTAAATGACTTTTAAGATATCGTACACTAAATCTAAAAATTGTTCCCCTCGTAGTAATAACAACCGAACAGAAAATTAAAACACTCCAAGTGAAACTATTGAATTTGAAACTTTGAAAATGAAAGTATAAACGTTGCTTTATTCAACAATTTTGTATTAAAATGCTCAATAATTTACACGTATAAAATGAAAACTACTAACACTTTGCGATTGCACAATTTTAAATAAAATGCATTTGAACGGTTAAATTCCAAATTTTAAGCTGTTATAAGCTGTAGAGTTCAAAGATTCAGATTCAGTTCCAAAAGTATAAATCTATGTGATCATTTTCAATGCTCTAAATTGAAGAATCAATAAATCCATTTTTATTATTTCTAAGAATTAGAACTTTTTGTAAATCTCCCTGTTCCAATTCATAATTTAAATTTGCTTGAAAATGCCTAGTTTAAAAACAGAAAAATAATTTTGTTGCAAAAATTTAATTTATTCGATTGAGAATAGTTATTCTCCAGTAACAATTCCAGTTCCAGCTCAGAATTAGTTCAAAAGTTAAAATTCCCTTTTAAAATTCGGAATTTTAATACTTTTGGAAAATTTTCCGTTTCAACGAAGAATTAGAATTTTTTCGAAAATTCCCTGTTCCAATTCAGAATTTGAATTTTTTTTGAAAATATCCCGTTTCAACTTGGAATTAGAATTTATTATATTAAAAAATTCCCTGTTGTACCTCGCAATTTATTTAAATTTGAACGTTCCCTGTTCCGAGAGAAATCATCATTTTTACGGATAAATACCAACTTTAACTCTGAATTGGTTAAAATTTGAAAATTCTCGGGTTCGAAGTTAAAATTATTTTTATTATAGATGAATTCCAGCTCGAACTATATATGTGTGATAGTTTGAACATTCCCTGTTCAAATTAAAAGTTAAATTATTTTTATTTTAAATTGTTTAAAAACCATTAAAATGCATCGAAATTTTATTTCAAGATTTTGAAACATCTACATGTTGTTTCAAATTTTTTCAAATTTCAAAATATTATTGAACGTTGTTCACAACTTGTAAATATCTTTTAAAATATTTAAATTTTAATACTGTTTTCAAAGTAAAAATCATGTTCAATTTTCCTTGCACTCTTAAGAAATGTTATTATTCTTTTGAAGCCTGTTAAAATTTAAAAAAAACTTATCAGTTTTTGGTTCGCAATCTGCCAAAATTCACATTTTGTTTTAAATTAGGCTGTTATCTATTCGCACTAAAATTTTGGTAAATAGTCAGATTTTTCGGCACACGTAAACACTTCGTTTTTGTTATTTAAAATCACTTCAAATTTTTAAATAATTTAGAATTTTGGTAAATAGAACAATAAAAATGTAACGTTCGAAGTTTAGTATAATTTGTATAGTTTTGTATACTAAATTTATAATTACTGATTTCAAATACACAGTTTTGAACTTATTTTAAAATTGAAAATAGTTTTTCCGGTTTCATAAAATTCCCGGTTATTTCCGGGTTTTACCAGTTCCTCGATCTAGCGGACACCCTGGAATTTCACTCTTTATTTAACATGTTTCTTTAATGAGAAGCAGAACTGAATAAAAAAGATTCAAAACAGTTAAAAACTACGTGGAAAACTGTTAGGTGTTTTTTTATTTTCTATGTTTTCTCACTGTGAATATTTTACACGTTTTTCAGTTTATATGATATAAATTTGCCCATTTCCTCCTAAAACATACATATGCTGCCCTTTTCCTTGCATTTGAGCGGAAAAAATTATGTGCCGATTCACATCGAGGTGATGCCGGCTAAGGACCACCATTTTAAGAAAAAGGCACAAATCTACACTGATTCGAATAACATAGAAATATAGATGAAAATCGTGGTACCTGATCAAACACACTAAACGGCCATTAAACTTTGTGTATTTTCTGTTTTGGACAAAAACTTTCATTGTGCCTACTTCGGACGACTCTCCTATACAATTTAAACTTTTCTGAATGTTAAGTTCCCCTGATTACATTTTTAATTATGAACCTATCAGTTCAAAGCGTGTAAATCTGTAATATTTTGCTTCAAAAATATTCTACTGCAATCTTACAGTTTCAATTAGAAGGAATTAAAAGATACAGGTTGGAAGACTTAAGGTAGTTTTTACGTCAAAAGTCAGATCCATAAAAAAATAGTTTTTTTGTGATTTATAGGATCACCATGATATTACTGATCATGTCCTTTTTAATTTTACTGGTCATATTATTTTTCATAAATAACGTTATTTTGAATACAAAAATTTAAACACAAAAACCAATAATTAAAAATTCAAAACATTGTTTTTAATGGACGAAATTTAAAACTTACAAACAATTAATTTTAAAAAACCATTTTTGACAATTTTTAAGGACTAACAGAAAAAAAACTGAAAGTACAAAAAAGATCTTCATATACTACCCTCATCATTGACTAATTCGTATTCAGCACACCAAAATACATAAGGATAGTATGCTCTGATCTGTTCCCAAATTCTTTCATACTAAGGGTAATTAATACCCAGAAAAGATGATCTTCTAGGGAAGTTTCTGTGCTTAGGGGAAAGCGCTGAATTCTCAACGAAAAATATAATAGTTGATATTTCGAATATAAAAATTTTAATTTTTGATAAAATACCATAAAATCCAAGAAAAAGAGATGAATTTTCAAACCAATAAGGCTAATTTTAATGTTAAATTGCAAGCAGGAAAGATTTATCAGAATATAAAACTGGATATTTTGCTTAGAAAATAAATTTAATTTTCCACTGCATACTTTTTGACTTCGGACTACAGCCAATTTAAGGCACTGTCCTGCAAAAATGATTCTCTTTATTATCGTTACCTTCTGAAGGTAGTCATCCTTGTGTCGCTCCGTGCGCTTACTAGTTTCTAGGATCATAGTTTTTCGTAAGCCATTCACGCGATTGTTACGCGATTAACTGGTACAATTTTTTCCTTGAAATTTATATGCATATCGCCGCGAAATTTCTTTCAATCGACAAAAGAATAAAAGAATTTTTGTTTGCTGGAAAAAGTTATATTTTACATTATTTATTGGAACAATTCGTTATCAGAAATAATATATATTTTGTAACAGTTTATTATTTCGGATGATATAATTTATTAATCATGTTAGGAAGTTGCGTTTTTTAAAAATATTTTTACTTTTTTTCTACTATTTAATTACAGTGAGATAATGAACAATTATCTTTATTTTTTATTTATTTATAACAGAGAAACGAAAGCAAAGTTACAAATTTTTAAAAAGAACCTTTAATTTCTTATGTAAAAGAAGGTTGTTATAAAAAAAATTCTCAAACAATTACGTTTGTTACCTTGTATTTTTAACTACCTTAATAAGTTGAAAGTGGACCAAAAGTGGAAAGTTTTAGAAAAAAGCAGCAACTTTTTGAATTATTTTAAAAGAATATTATTTAAATTAATAATAAATTGTTTCAACTATTAATATTTAACATTATTATAAGAGAATATAATTATGAACATAAATTATTTGTTTAAATAATTATGTTTGGAAATTGTATTAAATGTTACCTCACTCTAAATGAAAAGTGGGGAAAAGTTGAGAATTTTAGAAAAAAACATAAACTTTCTAGCATTATTGCAAGAGAAAATGTCTTGAAACAACAATAAATTGTTTAAATAATTTATATAAACATTTAATTATTATCAGTATAAACTAGTACTATATGTATAAGAAACAATTTTAATTTAAATTAAACCGAAAAAAATCATACTTAGTGTTGAAGGATCTATCATAAATACTAGGAATCACTTGGAGCGACCCAAGGATGACTGCCTTTTGAAGGCACCGATAACGAGAACAACAATTTTAGTTGGACATAGCCTAAAATGTTGCGTGGTCCGATACACTTTCTTTAATGTACATTATTTTTTGTGGCTTCAAACAAGTTTCAGGGTGATATGCACACAAATTTTTAACAACAAAAAATTTCAGATGCAGTTTTGGACCAGCCTATTGTGGAGCGAGAATCGTGGTTCAAGAACTCTTCCAATTTCTAGCAAAACAGGATGCTCTGCTGCCCAAAAATAATGAGCAACTTTTTTTCCACAAGTTTCCGATTCCACAAATGAAATGGTCTAATATGAGGAGTGAGCAATGAGCACTCGCTTCATCCACATCCACTTCCACATTTCTCGCAATTCAGGAATGCTCGCTTGTAGAGGTCAGACACCATTTAATTCTTCGCCTCAACTGGAGGTATTTGTATTATTGAGTCCGTCGAGGTGGAGTTGAGAAAATAATTGATCCAACAATAGCTCAGCGGTTTCTTCATTGTACGTTTCGTACATTCCTCGCCAATATCTTAAGTGTCGATCGAATAGGCCGCGTTAGAATTATTCTTTACTTTTTGTGGCTGACGTAGTTCAATTTAATTTATTCTGTAAAACTCTTTATAATATTTGATCAAAAATTTTTAATTTCGGAAACGAAATTCTCGCAATAAAGGTTGTACTCGAAAATGCCAGTTACATAGTTATAAATTTTGTTAATGTGCCCGGTCTAAAAGAATTTCAATACTTTTTTGTACCTATTCAACTTGATTTAGTAAAAATCTAAAATAATTTTATCATTTAGTAATCCTCACTATTACTTATAAGGATTCTGATAGTTTGTAGTTCTTCCTGATGCTAATATTCTCGCGGTCACTTTAGTTAGTGTTTGTCCGCAGTGATGCCAGTGTTGGCATCATGTACTACTGCGCTTGCGTTAAGGCCGCGTGCTGGTTGGCGCGCAATTCAAAATTAATTTTAAAAAATTCTTGTAATTTAAATTAATTATCATTAAAAAATGCACAAGAATGTATAAAAATTGTGTATCTATTTTCTTATATTTCTTCTTACTACTAGTGCTCAAATTTTACTTTAATTTTTATTGCGATTTCAAGTTTTTTCAGGAAAAATGTGCAAAGCAGGACCAGCTGTAGTTCCATAATGTTTTGTTCTTGTTTTTTTTATTTTCAATAATATTTACCATCATATTAATTAATGCGTTTTTTAAAAACAATGTTACATCATTTTATATAGGGAATTAAGTACGGGGAGCAGGCTCGGACAAAAATTCAAGAGATTAATTCGCGGAAATGCTCCTTGATTTTATTTCGCTGGTAGCGCGGGAACTAAGATCTCTCAACTCCTGCTATTAAAGAGAAGAACGTCGCTTTAAAAGCATGGGTTCCGAAATCTTAGTTCTCTTGGTGTAGGGTTGATAAAATCAAAGAGTAGGGTTCTAAAAAAACCCCATAAGTGACAATTTTGGTTTTTTCTTAGAATAGATATAGAAATTCCCGATTTCTTGTTTTTAATTTCCACTTTTTGTCAAATTTTTAATTAGAGCCAGGTAATAGTTAACTAATTTTAAGAAAAATGATAATTGTTCAAGAAATTAGAAATATTGTTAATAATATTGTCTTTGAATAATGCTCTAAATTGACATTTTTCCTCAACTTTTTAAGTTTTTTCCACTTTTTACTTGAAGTAATTTAATATTTGCTTATTTAAAAAAAATGTTTAAACAAGTTATTATTTTCTAAAGCTATTTTCTTCTAGATTGATACTAGACAGTTGCGGTTCTCTTTCAAAAATGGTATGCTTTGTACCTTTTCAATTTGAGCGAAGTAATAAATAATTCAAATTGACGAAAATAATTGGTTTAGAAATTTATTTTAATGGTTCATAATATCCTTTTTGCTCAATGGTAGCAAATTGAGTTTTTTCCTGAAATGTTTAATTAGATGTCTGTTTTGCACTTGAAGTGACTAAGAAATTAATTATGTTAAGCAATAATAATTGTTTAAACAAAGAATTATTGTTTATGACCTTATTTATCTATATCAATGCTGAACAGTTGTGATTTTTTTCTAAAAATTTTAAATTTTTGTCCACTATTTACTGAGTCAGGTGATGATTAATGCCAGTTCACAAAAATAGTTGTTTAAAAAAATATTATTATTAATAACTATCTTCTCCTAAACAATTACAAGAAAGTTTCAGGTTTTCGGAATTGTTTAACTTTGCCTTTTTAGTTCGAAACAAATGATAAATAAACGTTAAAAATTAAATATGTAAAAAAAATTCTTTTTTTGCGAATATATTTTTCTAGAACAAAATACATATTTGAAATATTCTTTGATTTTTCTTTATGGAGAAGATAGTTTTTTAGAATAATCGCTTTTTTAAACAATTATGTTTTTTAAATTTTAATTATAGTACCAAATTCTATTGAAGAGTAGACATAAGGTTAAATACTTCAGACAAAACCGTAACTATATCACACTATTTAAAGAAAATATTATTTAAAATAATAATAAATTGTTTAAAAAATAATTCTGTTGGCTTCAATTAATTATTTAACTACATATAGTTCAAAACTCGACAAAAATTTCAGAAAAAAATGCAATTTTCAACATTATTCGAAGACAATATCATTAACAATAATTCACAATTGTTTGAAAAATCTCGCGAAACTCATTTTTTTACTTATGGGGTTTCTTTTGAACCCAATAGAATAGACTAATGGGGGTGATAATTCAAAAGTAATATTTTGTTCGTGTGCTACGGTTAATTGTGAAGAAAAGTGCTAACTTTAAACGTGATTCAGGAAATATTGACGACTCTGAGTAAAATAGCAAAAAGCATTTTTTTTTCTTATGGTTCTTTGAATATCATTTTTTTCGAAACCCAAAAACTAAATTTATTTTCTTGTGTTGGGAAAAATTTCCGGGCGATATAAATAAAAATACAATATTTGCTTTAAGGCATAAAAAGAGGAGTACTTTAAAATAATTTGATATCAGGTATAATATTTTAATGAAAAAATAGTAATAATTGAACCTAGTGGTTTCAGCATATTTTGTAAAAGTTTTATTAGCTTTTTTCAAAGCATTAAATAAGTCGTTTTAGTATACACTAGAGAAACTAGACATGTAAAACCAGTTTTTTTTTCAAACAGACTGTTATCAAATATAAATATCTCAGAAGGACAATGCTAACGCCTTGAATGCAAGAGATAACGACTATCGTATATCTTATATAAGATTCTGAAGCAGAAAAATCTTCACTTTTCCAATGGTGAAACAAATTCTTCCTTATTACATTAATCAGTTATTCCTCTAGTTAGAAAATATGAAAATTGTCCGTACTCTGATCTTATCTGTGGCAGTGATCCTGAATTCTATTGGTAAATATAATAATGTAACGAATTTATCTTTTTTAGTAGATGTTTTTTGGGGTATAAAACAAATTTGCAGATATTATAATTCAAAAATAAATAGTAACACGACTTACTTTCGCGAATCTCTATAATGTGTTTTCAACCCTATAATATTATTCAGTTTCCCAAAAATTGACCCCTAGAACTTGTAACGAATCAAATCCGAAGTTTTGCCAAGCAAAGCAACCACGATATTTTTAAATTAACAATAACCTTACAAGTCATTTTTTTAAGAAACTATTAGATACGATCATTTTTAAGGGAATCTTTATTATCAGCAGAGTAGTTACTATCGATGAATATAGATGTCACTCCACAATCTTTGGAAAATATAAATTAAAACTATCGATAATTTTAACTCTTAAAATGACATAAAATAAATAATGTCATTATTGAAAAGATGGAAAATAATTTTTTTTTAAATTTAAAAATTATATTTTTCTAAAAAAAGATTTTCTAACGTCTCTCTACAGGGAATTGAAACAGAAATTTTGATTGCCGCTCAGGATTGTTAGTCGGATTGCCCGACCGGCAACCGAAAGTTTCCCTTTCAATATAAAAATAATATTTAACAATTGCAAAAAGAAATATTTCCTTGTAAGCGAATTTTTGTGGGAAATTACCTGACGTTGGTATAGTTAAAAAATTTCAATTTTTTCTTAGATATTAAAGAACAGCATTTATGATCAAAAGATTCTAATTGATATTTCCATAGTCAGAGTAATAATTAACAGGTCCAAAAAACCACTACTAACACTCTTAACGAATATTTTCAGAGCTGTCTTTAACTGAAAAGATGTTTTAATTTACATAAAATCACACCAGTGATCTTTGAAGTATGCTACGATTTTTTGTAGTTATCGAATATTATTTTTCATTTGAGGATATAACTTTATATATTTTGAACATGATTGGTCTATTTTCAAATTTAAAAGTTAAGGATAATTCTCTTTTTCGACACTCTTCTGATTAGTTTTCTAATAGAGTTAGGAGTAGGCATAATTTTATTTACCTTGAAAAAGTGTTCCCTTAGATTTATGTGGTTTAAGTATTTATCCAAACTTAATGAACCATCGTTAGATGCTGATACAAATGTGAATTTTTCTAATACTTCTACGGGACTTTGGTGGTTTGGAATAGATTGTAAATTATAGGTCCCTTAAAATAGGCTGATATTCTTCCGAGGTAGAGGCTCTATGTTGAGGAGACTAGCCTTTGGGGTCACTAGTCAAACTTTAAGAAGACTCGGGTCATAAAAAAGATATCGATCTCATAATATACCAACATACAATGGTCTACTATAAGGAAAAAGTAACCCTTTATTTTTTGTTGCAGAATTAAGTTCACTATTCGAGTGTTTGCCTAATGGCGAGCCTATTCCTCACGTTCCTCGTTGCGAACCTTCTGCTTCTTCTTCTGACAGACATTCTCCAGATAGGACTCTCCATCTTGCCAGATCTCATTCTTTTTCTGGAACTCCTCCTCCTGCCAGATCATCTCCTGCTTCCATGTCTGTTTCTCCTGCCAGGTCTCCTAATCCTGTCAGGTCTCCTAATCCTGCCAGGTCTCCAAATCCTGCCAAGTCTCCTCATCCTGCCAGGTCTCCTCATCCCGCCAGGTCCCCTCCTCCTGTCAGGTCTCCTCCTCCTGCTAGGTCTTCTCCTCCTGCTAGGTCTCCTCCTCCTGCTAGGTCTGCTCCTTTCGAGCCTCCTTTTCGTACCAGGTCCAGGTCTCCTTCTGCCACACATCGCATGCTTGGAATTAATCTGGAAGATATTATATATGTTCGACTTAGTCCTTACAAGTATCCGAATCGTATATTCGAACTTCGAAGATACACGTTTCCTACTAATAGACCTATTCGGTTGAGAACCAAACGTCAGATCCTTACCCATATGCCAATTGGAGAACAAACTGTGTTATCAACGTCCAATGGTGACGTCTATGCAATAATGATAAAATTACCAAACAGAAAAACTGTTCTCCGTGGATTATATACACCTGTTCTTACGCAGTCAAGGCGAGCGAAAATAAACATGGACAGCGGCGCGGTTGAAGAATTGACATTAGACGAAATCACAAAATGTCCAGTAGGCAGCCATTCGCCAATCTCAAGGAATTATAGAATATTCCGTGCGTAAGCCAATATTCTTCACTCTGTTATTAGAAAAATCAGCAAGAGGTACTACAATTTCAAATTTCACATGACTTGCATGTGATCATAATATTTAGTACTTATTTTAGATAAATACATCATATTAATAGAATATAATATACTTGAATTTCGAGCATTTTTGAATAGTATTTTTCATTGCATGTCGATTTTAGGGGAAACATTTGTAGCAATAAAATACTTCTGATAATATATGTGAAGTGTTTCGAAGTCATTTATTTCACAAATAATTAATGCAAAATCATGGAATGTGGCTTCAAAAATGCGTATAATAAAATTAATTTAATATATATAGCAGTAGGATATTCCTTGGTTACATTTTTAATTGAATTCTTCAATATTACATTAATTAGTTCATGCATCAATTAGACAGGATGAAGATTGTCTGTACTGTCTGTCTTTTCCTTGGTCGCGATTCTCAATTCAATGAGTAGATATAATAATATAATATATCTATAATGTCAAGTTAATCTCTTTTTACCTCGACATAAACAAACAATACATAAATAGGCTTTTCTACTTGATTTGTCCCATCAAGTCAATCGAGTCTTCTTTTCTTCTACTTGATTTGTCCAATTACTTGCAATCAACAAAAACACCAAAAAACCGATATTACTTTGAACCAAACAATCTTAACAATACTCAAGGCTGTGTTTCCAACCCTCTGACAATATCCAGTGAAGCCCAAAATTAACCCCTAGCACTTTCAGCGAAACAAATCCGAAGTATCTATAGGCAAAACGCTAAAATATTTTTAAATTAACAATAAGCACGCTAGTCAGTGCTGAACATTATTTCTTGGCTGAGAATATAACTTGATGTATTTTGAAGATGATTTATCTGACAATTTAAAATTTTGAAATTAAATAGCTATTTTTCGTGGTCACACTTCGGAATATATTTTATTAAACGGCTAGAGGTGACTTTTTTAGCTCTCAAAAGGGCCTCTAGCCACACTGGGATCAAGGGCAACGAAAAGCGGACGGGCTGGTAAAATTTAAAGCGGAAAGTGGACACATAGGCCAGGAACCGGTACTGGGACTACCGTCTTGATTAATCGGTCTTCCTATCAAAACCTGGATCCGTACCAAACCCGGGACTACTTGGAGCAAATTCGGAGTTACTGGCAGGCGAAATTCATCCTGGGGTATACGTACAGATTGGGCAGGGCCAGGATAATCGTTGGTTTGCCAATGAAAGACATAAGGACAGTAGTTCAGAATTCTTACTGGGCACAACCACTTGAACGATCATGTACACAAATAGGGCATTTTACGGAGCCTGAGAAAATCGCTACGATATCACTGATTGACATACTAGTATTCCTAAAGAGGTCTAGGGTCAACTGCTAAGCGCGTATAGTTAAGGGTGTGACACAATAGGCTTTACAATTTGTACATTTGTACATTTTATAACAAAATGGTTAAATGTAACGTCCCGAGCACAAGGCAAGAGTAGTTTCTTAATGGGATAGATAAGGGAGGTTAAAGTGCTGATTAAGTCAGGGTGGTCAAGCCTGACTAATTATTTAATGTGGGATCGTTGTCACTCGTCCATCCTACGGAGATTGCATGTTATTAAAACTCAAAAATATGGCAGTTTTCACAAGTTATTGGTACATTTTTTAGAATATAAGAACATAAAATTAATTTACAAAAAAATAATGATAAAACTTACGCTAAATTTTGGTCTTGAAAGGGCAAGAAAAGATTTGTAGTGTCACGGTGCACGAACTTTTCCTGGATCGTCGTATAGATTCCGTTACAGACTGTAACTACCTATCTCACAGTCGTAAGACGTGGTTGTGGCTGAAATTTTACCGCGATTTCGCTGGGAGCGGGTGCAATTTTTTAGATTAGCACCCGCTCCCGGTGAAATCCTGCGGTTGTCCTTATGACAAATTTTTAATTTATATAATTAAAAATTTGTCATAAGGACAACCGCAG
>NC_046658.1:135104647-135106275 GCF_010883055.1 Belonocnema kinseyi | reverse complement strand
CAGATTGTATCAAAACCTTCTGGTGGAAGAAGTTTTCTTCAAACCATCAGCATTTGGCCCGTATTTTCACCTCATATTTGAAGTCGGAAGAGCCGATTCCAGTGTGGTTGATGGAAGGGCGCACAATACTTCTGCCGAAAATAGGCAACTTAGCTGACCCGAAGAACTACAGGCCAATAACTTGTCTGAACATGCTTAATAAGATATTCACAGCTATCCTAAATAATAGGATTGTTCGGGCAATTTAACCTGTTTGGCAAGAAATGTATCAACAACGAGGCTCAAAGAAAGGCGTAGCCGGATGTCGGGAGAACCTGCTCATCGATAGATGTGTCTGCAAAGATGCAGCATTCTACCAGCGTGACCTATCGATGGCCTGGATTGATTATCGGAAAGCTTTCGATTCGACATGCCATAGACTTATCATCTGTCTTTTGGAAATCTTAAAGGTTCATCCGCTAATAGTTGGGTACATAGAGAGATTGATGCCGCTTTGGAAAACCAGATTTACTATCTCATCTCGCCACTATCTCTAGCACTACGCCATTCCGACGGGTCCTTGTGCGGCAAACCTGCAGATCGAAAGTACAGGGTCACTCATGTATTTTACATGGACGATCTTAAGATCTATGCTAAAAACAGAGAGCAACTGCATCTAGCTCTGGCGATTGTCGAACGATATACTAAGGAAATTGGAAAGGAATTCGGGTTAGACAAATGCGCCAAGGTTTATTTGAAGCGAGGAAAACTTCATGGCATCCCTGAAGATCCTGAGCTCGTTGATAGAAGCGCCATACAACACCTTTGCTCTGGAAAGACTTATACATACCTGGGCGTGCCACAGAGCCGCATTCAGGATGTGACATTTATAAAGGATACTCTCCGAACCAGGCACAAACGTCTCATCCGACAGATTTCGTCTTCCGAACTGTCGGCGAGGAACAAAGTATCTGTAACGAACATGCTTGCCGTCCCGGTACTACTCTATTCAATTTGGAGTAGTTCCATAGACGAAGAACGAGCTCAGATCTCTTGATATCGGGACAAGAAAGATTATGCACATGAACAAAAGCCTGCATCTTAAGTCTTCCGTTTCGCGACTGTACATCTCACGCCGTCAAGGGGATCGAGGAATATTGAGTCTTGAATGTCTTCACAAGAGGATTATTCTGGGTACAGCACATAGAGTTACAAATGGAAGAGATCCTCTTCTTAAAATGGTCAGGAATCACAAAAAAGTGGGCAAAGGAGCATTTCTGTACAAAGCAGCGGAGGAGGCTACTGAAACACTCGTACTTGACTTAATTATTAGGGGTGAGCATAATGCATGAAATCTTATCTATCTCGAGTACTCACTTCTGAAAGCCCGGATTAAGAAAGCACAAGAGAAAAACTTTCGTGAACAGCTCCTCGATAAGAGGATGCACAGTCTCTTCCACAGAAATGTAAAGGATCAGTCAATGTCTTCTGAGATAACGTTTTCTTTCCTTAAATCACTTGGATTGAAGTCTGTTACAGAGGGTTTCTTTTGCATGCCAAGACGGTGTCGTTTCCACCTTAACATACCGTCGCCACATTTTGAGCCAAGACATTCCCGATGATAGCTGCAGGGCGTGCCATGCACACCC
>NC_046658.1:135098269-135104547 GCF_010883055.1 Belonocnema kinseyi | reverse complement strand
AGTAGGCGTTCCGCTTACATAGCCCCTTATACGGAGTAGTTCAGCATGGTTTCGCAGACGTTGCTGCGAAAAGTGCGATAGCTCCGGGTGTTTCTCGCACCATAGAGCATGCAGTCGTGCCATGTAACCGCGTTCACGGGCCACACTCGCATCGTAGCACTCTAGCAAGTCATAATTCAATTGCTCCGTCCACCCAAAGGTCGCGAGATCCCGCCGATCCATCGCAGTGAATCCATTTTCATTGGGTCCCCCAGCTCTAGATTGGTCGGCATTGTTGGCCGACCGATTGTCGGGAGCCCTGCGCGTTCTGTTTTTTTGAACCGCACTTACTACAACTATGTTTGATATAGCAATTGTTTTTCCCACGAGAAGCTAAGGAAAGGGGTTCGTCCATCCTTGTAGAGCCCCGCATGCAAGGATAAGGCTGCGTACTCTGAGAGATCGCCCGGTATCCCAGAGTCACCATTCTAGACACCTCACCCAGGTGCCATTCAGCTTTCGGCACGGTTTTCACACCTCCGCTTGGGGGTTAATTCCTTCGGGACCACCCCTGGACAATTGTCCGCGACTGCCTATTCATTTTTGTAACCATATTCAGCAGAAACCCTTGGTATAGGGACCGTCTATCCGCAACCCGAGGACGCGTTCGGTGGCTTTCTCTTAGGCCCTTCGGTTTGATTCTAGAGGAATCAAAACCGAACCGAATATATATATATATATATATACTCTGATTTATCTTGCTACTAGGATTTTACTTTTGAAGTGACGATTCAGAATATTCAAGTTAACCTATTTTACCTACACATGTAAAAGACAGCATGAACAAGTGTTAACATGGTATACGTTTTTTATTTGATAACACTTGTTCATACTTCACCTACTACTATTCTTCAAGTACATATTAATTTTGTTACTATATTCTTTTTGTCTGCTTACTTGCGCTAAATTTGACATTTTCTTCAAGATGAATACTTTTAAGTGATAGCACTCTGTTGTTTTTCTTGTGTGATCTTGTGTTTCTTCTCTGCAGGCGGTCCCAGCTCCCTTATCGCATTTGAATTGTGTTTCACTTATGAAGCTGTCATATTGAAGTATTACGTCATCGAGTGCAGTTGTAGTACAGCTCTTCTATTCTGATACTTACTCGCCATCTTGTTGGATATTGTTATCTTGGTGCGAGCGCATCTTAGCTGTGCGGGTGAAGTCTTATTGTTTCAGGATTATATTTCACACATGGAGCGGCCATTATGGCACGTTACCTCACGTCTGTGACTGTTAGATGTGTGCATGTAGTCAGCAATACGTATATTTTTTTATTTTATAGGTGCGAATAAAACAGAATGAGACAGACTGAAGAAGAAGAATTGTAGAAATAAAAGTTTGAAGATGTGGAAAGAATATAATGATTTCTTCCACACAAGTATAGTACGTTGAGGCGCAGCTGTAGCAGGCGCACCCGAGTGAAGCGCGCATTTGCAGTAAGCATGGTGATTGAAGCATGGTGAATTTTTGAAAGAAAGAAGTGACATTTGAAGTGCAAGTATACTTTTGCAGCAAAAGAAGGTGGAAGAAATAAGAGAAGAAAAATTCTTATACCTGTTTTTCATTATTAAAACTTTTCATAACTTATAAATTTGAAAAATATTTAAATTCACATTTATTTATATTTTAATAATTATTTCAACATGTTAAAAAAACGCATTAATGATATCTATTAAAACGTGTGAATTAAAATAATTTGGGCTCTAGAAAGGCAGAATTGAATCGATTAAAAATAAATTTTCAAAACTGAAATTCCACATAATGGAATTAAAACAATTTATTACACATATTTTGTGAACTTATTAGAAGGAATTAAATAATCTCAAAACATGAACACTTTTGAGAAATAGAAGACATCTCTGTGAGGTTATGTGTCGGTACAATTACAAGGAATTAAATACGGTGGTGCGCAAAAGTTTTTGGCCACATTCTTTTTCTGATCTATTCCTTCAAAGGCGAACTCGAGTAAAAATCCATTGATGCGGGAATTATTTATACTATTTGTACCAAACATTAAGGTAGGTGACAAGTTGTGAAAAAAAATTCCATTGTTTTTTTTTCGATTATATTCCATACCGACGTGGGCAAAAGTCATTCTGCAGTCAAAATGCCGAGACATACGTCCTACGAGATTCGGGAAGCTGTGTTAAATCTTTCTGAACAAGGGAAGACTTCTCGTGAAATTGCTGCCTCATTGAAAATTGGTAAAAGTACTGTAAATAGATTAATTGAGAAATTCAGTACTACCCAGAGTCTACTGGACCTCCCACGAGCTGGCAAACCACGGAAAACGACAATTCGTTTTGACAAGATCATCAAACGCAAATCAGCAATTGATGTCAAGAAGACAGCATCTAAAATTGCCAATGAACTCTGCGATGAAAAACTTGCCAACGTGAGTAGGAGCACTGTGGCTCGTCGTTTGAAAGATATGGGATTGTTCGGACGCGTTGCTGTTAAGAAACCCTTGATCAGCAAGAAGAATCAGAAGGCCCGATTGGATTTTGCGAAGAAATACCAAAAATGGACTCGGGAGCAGTGGGCTAAAGTACTTTTTTCTGACGAATCGAAGTTCAATCTATTCGTAAGTGATAGTGAGAGGTATGTTCGACGTCGAAAAAATACCAGATACGATTCTCGGTATTAAATTCCAACAGTCAAACACAGAGGTGGATCAGTCATGGTTTGGGACGCTATGTCTTCGCAAGGAGTAGGTCCACTGCACAAGATTGAAGGCATCATGGACATGCTGCTGTGCTTGCTGCTAAGGGTATGGCTACAAAGTATTAGTCAATAAGCAACGGAATAATAACTTGCTTGTTGATTTTATGAACGTTAACTATTTTATGAACCTATAGGATAAGTGTGGCCCATTATTTTTGAACACTGTCGTTACAAACAATGTGAATGAAATTGTCAACAACATTTATTAAAAACATGTAAATGTTCTAGTTTTGTAGTTCAATAAAATACTGAAATTTTGTATATATTCAATTTTTCTTAATTGCTTTTATTCACCAGATATAGTCAAAAATGTTTTTGGCCCAAAACTTTTGCGCGCCACTGTATATTGAAAAGACGTTCTCTTTTGGGGAATAGTAACCTATGCAGCGGCCGCTATCCTATTCTTATAATGACATTTTAGACAAATGGAAAAATCGCGCATTCAAAATAATATAATAACCTTTACTCTTGCACTTAAATCTTAAAATCTTAATTTTTTTCTATTTAAAGCGTATTACCGGGAGGGCATGCTCTTCGACGATTACGTGACCAAACCAGTCCCCGGTTATAAACATTTTTTTTTTGTTGTGCATGTCCAAAGGCAATGATATAGAGCCCTCAAAGTTTGGAATTTTGGAAATAAGACAATAAATTGCGTTTTTATATTCTGTTTGAGTAATAATTTTGAAAAAAAATTATTCGAAAGGAAGTAAATACGCAAAATTATTTTCATTTTTTTTGTGCTCACTGTGTTTGAACGGATTTAGATATTGTGTTAAAAATATTACAGATTAAATAAAAAGCACTAAAGAACGTTTATACGTCAATATTCTTATAATTTCAAAGAAAGTTTATTTATAAATTGATAAAATAGGATATTACTATTCGAGCGTTAGCACTTTGCAGATCATTTTTGTTTTGATGCATTTTAGATTTTTTGATTCGCGTATATTGAGTACTGGTACAAATTTTTGACATTCTGTATAACTATCTAAATCCTGAACACGAGATCTCAAACCGTGTGGGCATAATGAGGACCAAAAAATGAAAATCATTCTACACAAAAATTTCATGAGCGAACTTCGTCACTTGATCTCGCTTTATCGACCTTCAAAGTTTCTTTTTTCTCCGCTAGAAATCGCTAAAAACGATTAACAAAGAATGATAAATTACGTGGGTGCAGATACTTATTTTTTGATTTGTCGGTTTGAGATCTCGTATACAGGATTTAGAAAGTCATACAGAATTCCAAAATTTGTGTCAGTGCTCAATATACGCGAATCGAAAAATCTGAAACGCATCAAAAAAAAAAATTATCTGCAAAGTACTACATGTTGAAAGGTAATATCCTATTTTATCAATTTATGAATAAACTTTCTTTAAAATTACAGAGATATTGATGTGTGCAAATGTTTTTCAGAGCTTTTCATTCAATCTGTAAAATTCTAAACACGATATCTCAATCCGTGTAGACACAGCGAGCACAACAAATTTTAAAATAATTTTGCATATTTACTTTCTTTCAGATACTTTTTTCAAAATTATTACTCAAACTAAATATAAAATCGAAATTTATTATACTATTTCCTAAATTTTAAACTTTGCAAGCGATATAGCATTGTCTTTGGACATGGTGAACACCGAAAAAAATGTTCATAACCGGGGACTGGTTTGGTCACGTGGTACCGAAGAGCATGCCCTTAATTATTTCAGAAGATTAATGTGTCATAATGAAATGAAACCCAGCTAATTATATGAGAGGGTACAAAACATTTTATTTTGCTCAATTTTTATATGCTTCGAGTCTGAATATCAATGAAGAGAAATTAATATTATGATTCTCTTACACATTTTTTAAAAAGGAGCTTTAAAATGATTGTAAGAAATTTTGACTGAATGTGTTTTTTATGAGATCATATCGCCTCTCGAAACGTCCAATAATGTTAATAGATTATCTCGAACATAAACAAGGTCCTTTTATTTGTCTGAAGTAGGTCAAAAGACATTTAATTCATTATTTTATATTGTGTAATTTGCAAGTGTAATAATTATTTTCCTAATTTTTGCAGGGTATTCCAAAAAATCAGCCCTAAGGGGGGTCAAGAGAGATGGAGGAATGAGAAGAATCTCCACATAATAAATCCTCAAGTCCAAAAATTGATGGACCGCATAGGAATGGAAGCTGGCTTTATTTCTCAACATTAATTTTCTGTTAATTTATATATTTTTATAGAAGCTATATGTTCCACTATCAATATTGTCTTATTTCAATTATATTTGATCTTAATATTGAAATTCTCTTTTTTATTTACCCATTTTAAAAATTCAGGTTGTAAGAAGAAATTTTCCCATACCTAAGTATGGGAAAATTTCCATTTTGTATGGGAAAAATCCGATCTATATATGGTAATTTTCCCACGCTGAGGTATGGAAAAATATCCGTCTTTGTATGAAAAAACTACGATTCATGTTTGGAAATTATCCGATACTGAAGTATGGGAAAATTTCCATTTTGTATGGAAAAACTCTGACCCATGTATGGAAATTTTCCCATATTGACGTATGGAAAAATTTCCATACTTGTATGGGCTAATTACTTCCAATGTATGTATGGGAAATTTGCCACAAATTTTTCTTACAGTGAGTTTAATTGTGCCTATAGTACAAACTCTATTCTGGGTCAATTCCGTTATGTCTATAGATTTATTTTCATTTACAAATAGTTTTTCATTTAACGAATTTAGTTTGATAATATTAATATCGAATCCTGTATCGATCAAAAAGAAAACTTTTTTTTATTGTAACTAGGGGATTAAAAATTCTACGGCTGGAGATTCTAGACTGGATTTTGCATGATGATTGTGCAAGTTTCATTGAGATTTTTTCACTCGTCTGACGCTCTTCTTCCGTCTCGCCCGTCGCTGCGTACATACGTCGAGCGGAGCTGTAGTTTAAAGTATCGTCGTTCGAAAGAAACTGAGGGTTGATCTCTTCATGAGAATAATACGAATGTGGATATCCTGTACTTTGCAACGGAGAAGATGGAAAATATGTATAGGGATTGTACGGCATGTATAGATATTGATTAGGCGCAAAATAATTACTTAAAAAATTAGGATAATTCGAACGGGTTTTTATCCCAATATTTACGTGAGTCACGAGTTGTCACAATACGAGCATTAGGGCTAGAACTGCGATCCCGTGATCCAAAATAATTAGGCTGATAATGTCTTGAAGTATGATAATAATTTGTAGGGTATTGAGGGCTCAATTGTTGTCTCGCCTCATACTCGAGCGCGACTTTTAAGGCTACGTCTAAGCTCTCAGGATTATGTGCTTTAACCAACCCCGAAATGCTATCAGGCAAGCCTCGTTTAAAGGCTTCGAGGGCACATTCATTTAATGGGGGTAATACCAGGTGTATACATATGAAACCGGTATTTTTTCAAGAAAGAAACACATTTATTTCAAGAGAATGATAACAAATATTTTATTCAAAGTATGCGCCCTCG
>NC_046658.1:135089020-135098169 GCF_010883055.1 Belonocnema kinseyi | reverse complement strand
ATACGCCAATTAGCACAAATGGTAAGTTCCGACAGTGCCTACAAGTGTGCCTACTGGCCCCTAGATGGCAATACCGGTTTCATATGTATACACCTGGTAGTTGTCCGACATATGAATATTTTTCTTCAAGGGCCGCTTGGGCTCCTGATTTTACAAGAGTTATCCGATCAAAAAATTCACTCACGTTTTCTTCAGAATTCATACTGATGATTGGAATTTTGTGTGAATGCCACGCATAAGATTTACGAGCTGCAAAATGCTGTTTTAAGTGCGTTAATAAATCATTTATGGTTGTATAATTTTTTTCATGAATGGAGTCTCTTGCCGCACCTTTTAATCGTGCTAAAACAGCCTTAAGATATTGTCTTTCACAATTTGCTGGCATAGATCATTCCCCATTTATAATATCTTGAATAAAGTCTCTTACGGGCATATTTTTTCATCATAACTGGGGATATTTACAACCCTTTGTTGCACGGCAAAACACTCTGCCATGGATGCTACTATGGCCTCACTAAGTGTGCGGTTAACATCGCCGCTGAATTGAGTTTCATTTGTATTATCAGGCATTTTGCTCTTGTTATTGATAGTTGCCTTTGATAAGAAGTAAATTAAAATTAAAGAATAAAAGATTAATTATCTGTAATTGGTTCTAAATGTAAACTACAGGCTCAAAATGTTTAAAAGTTTTCAAATCAGGATACGAGTTACTGAATTACTTCCCTAAATTATAATATCTTGATCATATATCGTGCAATATTTTTGAAGGTTAAATGACTAAATTTTTAAATCCAAACTTTTTGAGATGGGTTTCAAATTTTGAAAGACAAAATGTTTAAATATCAAGGAAATACGCGAAGTTTGTTGCGGATAATATAAATTCTTTGTGTGCTTTTGTGACCGTTCTAGGTAACTGTATTAGTTACTACCATGCATTACTACACCTTTATTAATCATGAATTGATTAAACGCATTGCTGAAATATAAATAAACGGTCTGATCGGGAACGTGTACCTATCATTTTGCAACCGACTTCCTTCGTTGAGTTAGAAAGAGGCAATAAAAATGAGGCACACTCCATTCGTTAAATAACGAATTTAAAGGTGTTGATTGCGTCTATTAATTGAAACTTTTAATTTTAACTTTCTAATTTGTTAAAATTGATTGAATTTGGAAACATTAATTCCGTTGTAGGATTTACAATCACAAGTGATCAGTTTGTGAAAGAGAGATTCTTACCATGGAGTTAAATTACATAACACAAAATTATAACACAAAACGATAGTGCATTGAATCTCTGTCTCTAACTCATGCACTCAGAGAGACTGCTCCGTCCTTCATAACCTAGGGAGGCTGCCAAACGGCATAGTGTGTGAGGCTCACTTTGCTTTGTAACAGAGTCCAATGCTTTATATACAGATAAACGTTTATTATTCGACCTGCTGTCCTTACTCTTAAGAACGAACATATATCTACACACCTCCCCTCGCTTATATATCCTTATCTTGACGCTTCGTTTCGCGTAGCGAACCTCTGCCTCCGCGGCGAATACCCAAAATGTATCTACTATTTATAATATTTACAATTTTCTTACTCCTACTTCCTCTCCTATTTCGAATCTCTCCTTCTACATTCCTCTACCTTCTTCCTTCTCTTCTTCCCCATCTTACCCAATACCTCATTCACTCATACTACTACGCTTTTGTTCCCCCTTTCATGCAACAATAGCTTCATACTTATCCCACTCCTTTGTACCTCCCCACACTCTTTCAATCAGAGCTCCACTTCTGCACAATCCTGCACAATTTACACATCCTCTACTCTCTAGAAAGCCAGAACCTATCGAAATCTCCCATGAATCCCCAATTCATCCTCTCTATAAGTTCTTGACATCCTTTCTCACCTCTCTCACAGTGATATTTCCTTCTCTTACTTGGCATAATCCACCCATCGCTTCTGATAAAACCTTTACTCTCTTACTCCTCTTCTGCTTCCTTTTCTCTTTCCATGCCGTTCTTCTTAACCACCTTATATACATTCCTTCCTTGCGTATCCTTTTCTATTCATCCGTCTTCAATCCATTCGTTCTAAAATACCTTTTTGTAGCACCCACCTGAAAAATTGATGTTTTCATGCTTCTAAATTGTGCCTTAATGGCCTTATTTCAGCATGCTTTCGAAATGTGCATAGCAAGGCGTAGGCAAGCTTGCTGCAAATCCGAATTTTGGCTTGTATTTTGGAATATAGATTTCTTTTTTTTCGGCAAAATATAATTCTCACGATAAGAGTAAGTTCGCCGAGTTCGAATTTTATAAAATAATGATAATTATGTCTCTGAGTGGCAGTCTTTTACTTCAAGATATTACTCTTTAGATAAGAAGAAATTGCTTTAAAGAAAGTAAAATTTTCTTTACTTAAAATTGAGACATATGGGTATATTTGTTATTAAACTAATTTATTTTGAAAGGCAGTCTATTGTAGCAATATATAATTATTTAGTTGAAAAGAAATAATTCGTTGGTCAATTTTTCTTAAATATCTGTGCAGAATTTAATAAGAACAGATAATACTCTTCGAATCTGGACCAAAGACACGAATAAATATTACGTGATTGCTGACGGATCATAAAAAAATGTTTAACAGGGGAATGGAAATTTCTGCGAATATAAAAATATGATATCTGTTACGTGCTTTAAATTATCATAATAATAATTCTTTTTTAAAAATAAATATTGTATCTCTGTCAATGATGATTAAAAACAACTTTTATTTTTCCAAAAAAATTGCTTAAACATTGTATGATTATTAGAAATAAAAGAATGTGAACGCAGTCCCTTTTTCAAGATTTTATCAGTGAAACTGACTTAATATTGGAATTCACTTTTCTTTTTACTAATGTCTTGTCCTTTGGAAACTATTCTAGTAAAATAAGGTTTTTAAATATTTTGTAGAATTTATATTTCTTTAGTTTCAAAGAAATTTGTGAGCATATTTTTCCCTTAACACTGGCTCTTATCAAATATAAATCTCTCAGGAGAACAAGCTTGACGCCTACAATGTAAAAGATTACGACCATAGCACATATTATAAAAGCTAATAAAGCACTAGAAACTACATTAGTTACATTGATTATCCAATTCTTGATTATTATATTAATTAGTTTGTTTCCTAATTAGAAAAGATGCGTATCGTCGGTTCCCTGCTTTCAGTTTTGGCCATATTCGTCAATTCTATTCGTAAATATAATAATACAATGCATCTTTAGTTTTGTAAGAAATGTTAGTTGAGCTTTGCGCGTAAAAGATTTTTTTCGATTTAATCTGCAGGGTGCAACACATACGTACTCACAGAAAAACGACGATAGTCGAAAGTAGGCCGATTTTTTGTTTTTGAGTTTAAAAAAATGCTACTCTGAAGAATAAATTATTTCAACTATATAAAAAATCAGCTGCAACCATGATGATCCTTCACTTTTCGTGTGCAGTACTTATCGACAATAATTAATTATTTTTTAGGAATTATAGTTGATAACCTATAAATCTCTTAAAATTTCAACTGGAATTTCAATAATAGTTCTTTTAACTAAGAACTTAGCACTGCGTGACGAGCCAGTAAAATAAAAAAGATTCAAAAGAGTTTAAAGTTAATGGGGTGGCAGGACCTAAATCCGGCTTGTGGAACTTTCTGGTTTTATGCGTGTTTTTGTAGGTCTGAATCACTTCGAAATCCGAACGTCATGATTAGCAGAAATGCCTGCGCTTATTCCTGTCAATCCTTCGAGTTTTTTTGAGGTTATGTTTGGTAAGATTTTTCCTTTCTATGTTATGTCTTTAAGAATACTTTAATAGGAATGAAAGGTAACATATGAGAAGAGAAGAGCTGTTACGTCGATTAGCAGTCCGGGATAATTTCAGCAACGGAATTGTGTGATGTTTATTAATAAAACACTCATGAACCCGAAAAGTTCCACAAACTGGATTATATATCCTGCAACTCCCTATTCACTTTAAATTCTGTTGAATATTTTTTAATTTACTGGGAAAGGACTGGCATAATGCGAATAGCAGACGTTGCCACCGATGAAACCGACGCACAGTGCAGCGAATTAGAAAATGAGGGTTCAAAATAATCCAGAACTTAAAATTTTAACACGATTCCAACTTTAAAAAAAAATGAAAGCTAATTAAATTCTGAAGAGGTCTGTCGAGGACGATTTTGCTAAAAAGGCTTTGTTTGTTTGTTATTCAAGTTGCAAAATTCGAAAAAATCATAATTTTTCATATTTGAGCTGCCTATTCCGTAGCATACATTGATTTTACCTCAAAAAGATAAAAAACTGATGGATTTACAATCAATTAATAAATCCTAATAACTTAGATAAAGTTCATGCAATCTGTTCAATTCTTATAAACAAATTTATGAACAAAATCGATTGCTGCTGTAGATTGAAGCCTGGAAGTTCTTTTCATCACGTTTTTCCCCGCAAAATCGAGTGAAATTAATGTTTCGTTGAAATCAAACACTGAAGTATAATTTTTTTGATTATTATAAAAAAATTATATACACAAATTTAATAAATAAGTGCCTCTTTATATATAAAATGAATTTTTTGCGCAATCATTAGGGTTGCCTTCAAAAATGAAAATTCCAAGACAGAAATGGGCAATCAAAATATTTGTCATTGTTATAAACAATTCTGATTAACAAATGCATTATACGATCACTCTTTCTTAGAAAAAATCCATTTTTATTTGCAAAATGGTTCATTTTATATCTAAATTAATATTCTAATAGAGGAAACTGATTTTTGACAATATTTTTCATGTTTATTAACAATTCTGATCAACAAATGCAACAAAAAACAGCGTAGTAATTTTCCGACTTTCAATATTCACGACTCTTGAGTCGAAATAGTGAGGATTATTTCTCATGAAGTGCTGTTTTGGGAATACTTTCTTTTCGTGTTCTTCTTTTGGTACTATGAAGTTTTATCAGTTGTAAGTTTCATATCAGTCCCTCATAAGTTTCAATCTCATTTAAATCTTATTATCTTATTTCATGTCCACATTTGAACAAAAGTGAAAAAAAGCTTTTCATAACATAACAACATTTAGGGTCAGGAATGCGGAATGGCTGCTTTCACATTTCTTTGTTCAATTCGTGGTAGCTTGTCCCGAGAGAAGACCTTCAGATGATTTTGAGAATAGCTTAAAATCATGATTTCGTTTATCCTCATGGCTTATAATATTCGAAAAAGATGTTGAGTCCAGACGTTTTAAATTCAGTTCCTTATTTCAAGGCAACATTAACTATTTAACACAAAAACAGATTACTTCTATACGAAAGATTTATTTGAAAATTAATTGATCATGATTGTTTATAACAATGGAAAATGTTGTTGAATGTCAGTATGTTTCGTAGGAGTTTCATTTTTTATGATATAATTAATCTTTCGGCAAAAACGAGATTTTTCCTATTTGAAAGCGTCTATTAAATGCATTTGTTGATCAGAATTGTTAATAAAAATGAAAAATATTGCGGAACGCCAGTTTTCTTTATCAGAATATTAATTTAGGGATAAAATGAATAATTATTCAAAAAAAATGTATTTTTTCTATCAAAGAGTGATCGTTTAATGCATTTGTTAATCTGTATTGCTTATAACAATATAAAATATTCGAAAAGAACGCTCGCTAGCGAACCTAGCGGCCGCAGCGCGTACGTCGCTTATTATTTTTTATATTCTTTAGGCTTACTCTCTTCTGCACTAAGCACTTGCATCAAATCAATTATAAAGTTTCTTCCTTTAAAATAGCCATTAAAACTTAAGCTTTGTTTGCAACCCTATAAAATTATTCAGTTATCTCCAAAATTCACCCTTAGCAAGTTTTACGAAACAAATCAATACTGTCATCACGCAAAACAGCACAAATATTTTTAAATTAACTATAACCACACTGCTCAGCTTTTCGGTAGATGTGGTACATGTCACGAGGCCTGCAGATTCAGCAAATTAAAAAATGGGAAATATTTAATCATTTACCAAAGTAGATGAACTTTTTGATAAAGTTAATAAATTGTTAGAACAAAAAGATGAATTTTCAATGAAAGAGTTAAATTTCTTATAGTCAAACCTGAATTTAATGTCAATCTTGGGAACCGTTTTCGGTGGATTTTACTAAATCGTAAAAAATATGTTAAAAATTGCTTTTATAATTCGGAGACAAGGGTAAAGTAAATATTGAAAGCATATAAGGAAGAAAAAGTTATTGCTTAGAAAATCATTTGCTTTTAAAAATATTATATTAACTGTCGACGTAAAACACAGTTTTCAATATTCTGATCTTATAGTAAATAATTAGATTTAAGCCGTAGTATAAAATTTTTAATTGAAATGAATTGATATTCATTGCTCTCTCATTCACATTGCTCTAATAACTCCGATATACAACTTCGCGATTTAAATTTGTGTGTCAGATGGGGCTTTAGCCAAAGTCAAAGACAGACTCATTCGATCGCAACCGTTAATCAAACGCAAGGAAATTTAGAATTTTTCAGGTATAAGCTACGAGTATTCTGTCAACAGATTGATCACTATAATTTTGAAATTTTTAATTGCCTTGTAAGAGTGGCTTTTGCCCGAAAAATCCAGAAATTCCCGGGAATTCTTTTTAGAACGAGAGAAACTGGAAAATAACAGAGTTTAATTTTGTCAGGTGTATTAAAATAGTCATTCGCATAATATTTAAATTTCAGTAAATGATGACTTTCAAATTTGCTCATGCTCTATATTTAAAATCGTTGAAAATTTTGTTTAGATACCATTTTTTAACCAGACAATCATATTAAACGATTATTCGATCTTTTTAAAAATTAGAATCAAAAGAATTATATGAAATCTTTTTCTTAAAAAATAAACCATGGCTTGTTAAAAAAAAATATTATTAGAAATGTGTATATGAAAAAATTGTTGAATAATTATTTATTCTCTGTTACAAACTTTGCTCCATAAAAAACAGTATTTTCAGTTTCATGAGACATGGCTAACTATATCATTTCAATGCGAAAAATCATATGATAAACTTTTTTTCAATAACCTGATTTTTGGCACGACCATTACCTTAATTTAAAATTTATTAGTTAAAAAATGTTAAAATCCATATGTTTCAAACGTTTTAATTGTTTAGCATTCCGATTAATAGTTTATAAATTTAAATTGTTTTGGCTATAGCTTGAAAAGTTTTAAATTTCAAAGGGTTTCACTATGAATGCTTCAATTTGCTTTTTAGTTTTTATTACTTACAATGAAAAAATGGAGCTTTCAGAGTTTGCTTTTTTATTTTCGTGATATTTTATTATTTTTTTATCATATTTTTATCATATTGAATTTATATGTCTTTAAATTCTCTACCCCGCATTAAGACTCGTAATTCAGATATGAAAAAATAAATTACAATCATATTATTTATCATTATTTTACTTCAAATACTCTAAAATTTATTTGTTTACCAAGAAGAAGGATCTTTTAAGCAAAATATGTTTGAGCTATGAATGTGTTCATATGAATTTTTGAAAACAATTATAATTATTTAGTCCAATGAGAAACGATTGATATTTTGTGTTAACAATAGAATTTTATGGACCGTCTATTATAGCAAGATATTATCTTTAGTCGAAAAGAAATAATCCAGCTGTAATTTTGTTCTTAATATTTATTTAGAAACTAATTTTACGATATTTAAATAAGAACCATTTAAAATTTAAATTGCTCTCATTGAATTGGCATATGTTCAAGTTATATAACTAGTCGACTAAATAACCATGTACTTTTAAGGTACATATTATTTCAAACAAAATGATCATTTGGAGATCTGGCGCTTAAGTTATATATTTACATAGTTTCAATCAAATTTGTCACAATTTTTTTCCCAACACTGACTCTTATCAAATATAACTCCCTCAGGAGAACAAACTTAAAGCTTCTAATGTAAGAGATGGCGAAACCAACATATATTATCAAAGCTAATAAAGCGCTAGAAAATGAATTAATCACATTGATTACCAAATTTTTAATTAGTAGATTTATCAGTTTGTTTTCTAATTAGAAAAGATGAGGATCGTCGATACTCTGATTTTATTCTTGACCATTGTCCTCAACTCTATTGGTAAATATAGTAAAACAATGTATCTTTAACTTGTAAGAAATGTTTCTTGGGACTTACGCGCAAAAGAATTTTTGCGATTTAAGCTGCAGTGTGCAACACATGCTCAGAAAAACGGCGATCCCCAAAAGTACATTACTTCGGCGTTGTTTCAAGTATCAACAAAAATGTGAAACTGGAGACTGAGAATGCAACTAGTTTCACGTTACAGTTTCATGCTTGAAATATTCTTATTAAAAAAAAAAAAAAAATCAAGAAATTAACAAATGAGCTGAAAAAATATGGTCATGCTGTTTTCCTGTTTAGTACTTATCATAGAGAAAATCCATGGCTTAGAGTTACTTTATAATAAACGATTCAGTCGTCTGAATAAGAAAATTTTAGTAGCCGATTCGGTTCGTCCACACTAATCTAATCTTTACAAGCTCTTAAGCAGTGCTATTCTACTTTTTTACCGACAGTAGAGGCATTCGTATTATTATTATTATTATTATTATTATTATTATTATTATTAATATTAATATTATTATCATTATTGTAATTTTCGTAACGTCTTGTCTGCTTAAAAATGCACATCTATGTACTACAAACTCTCAATCAGAATTTATAAATTCATTAACGTACATTCAAAGAGCACCTTTGTAGTTTTCTCATTTAGATTACCAGAGACATTTAGGATTTACGATTGGTCCTTCTACGAGCAGAAATTAAACGGCTTTGAGAGTTAATAGTTAGGTGAGTCAGAATACGAAAATGAACTTGCAGAATGAACAGCCTTTGAAGATTTGTTCTATACTTTAGGTAGTGAATCTAGAAAAAATGTTAGAGGCTTCTAAAAATGCAAATACATTTGCTCCAATTCATATTCCTACTAATTCTTTTAATTGTACGAGGGTAGTTCAAGAAGTCCTTAGAATGACCAACAGATGGCGCGCGAATCGCTCCAAATCATCTGTTTTCAGTCAGCACCACTCCCGACTAGATATA
>NC_046658.1:135055171-135088920 GCF_010883055.1 Belonocnema kinseyi | reverse complement strand
ATAGAGCTCCAAGGAGATTATGTTGAAAAATAAAAAAAAAATTACCCAAAAAAATTGTTTTTATACTTCATTCTAAGGACTTATTGAACTACCCTCGTATCAGTCAAGCGCTCCTAGGGTCATCAATTCTGTACACGAAACTGTGGAAAACTACGGGTTTTCTTTGAAGAAACCAGAAGAGCATTTAGATAAGTAGCGTCCAAATTTGATCAAATTACAAAGAAAGAATGGGAAAAAAGGTCTCTACAATGAAATTCCGATCATTAAAGATATCTAGACTTTCATTACAAGTAGATGTGATGTTTTAGATGATATTACGCCACTCAAACAATTTTCTACAAATTCAAAATCCCCAATTCACAGCTTCATCTGTTTCATGGACACAAATAATCACAACAATTAGCTACGCAGCTAGTGAGACTTATTCGTGTTTACTATGTTAAAATTTTTTGAGTATTCATAATTGCAAATATTTTTTAAACAACGTGATAGTACAGTGTGCGGTAATTATATTTTTATTAAGAAAACTAGATTCATTAATGTCATTCACCTTACAAAATTTTTCCAAGAATAGTTTGGGTTTGAACCAAAGAGATGAATTTTTAATGAGCATAATGAATCTTCAGCTGGAATAGTTTAATTTTGAATTAAGAAGTTAATTTTCAACGAAAGAAAAAACTAATCCACTGAATCTTTTCTTTTCTTTAAGTGTTTCTATATATTTTAGTTTGTCGGATTTCTACTTCTGGATAATTGAAAACTTTCTAGGACCAATATGGAACGTTTCAGGAAGTATTTAATTTCAAATTTGGAACAAAATTCCAATTGTCCTATATTTTGCTAGAAATCTCTATGGCTCAGAACGTTATTTGTTTATCCTCAAAAAATGTTTCTCTAAATTAACGTGGTTCCAGTGTTCGTGAAAACTTAACGATTTTATGTTTACAAAATGTCAAAAATGTTTTCAAAAGCTTATTTAAAAAAATTTAATGTGCATGTATGTAAAAATATATCTTTGATGTGGCGTTTGAAAATGCTGTTTACCCTCGACAGTTGCTATTCGTCAAAATTGAGAACATCAAGTTGAACAATTTTCTGATCGAACAGGAATTAGGAAATCTTCATAAAGGCGTCTCATAACGTTTTAATAAAGTTACGGGATCTAGTTGTTTAACTGGAATTTACTGAGTCTGCAAAATCCTCGTAGAAATCCACGTGGCGCCCTACGTGTAACGTATTACAAAATGAATTATTGCAGATAGCAAGTTTTTCTTAGACTTTTATTGATTCACGTGAAAATCCACGATAATTTCTGCATGCGGTTGTTTACTATAAGGGAAATTTAATTCTGTATTTCATTTTGCAGAATTAAGTTTATTGTTCGAGTGTTTGCCTAACGGCGAGCCCATTCCTGGTGTTTCCCACTTCGGATCTTCGTTATCTTTTTCTGGCAGGCGATCTTCAGAAAGGTTTCATCCTCTTACTGGAACTCATTCTTCTTCCGGGTCTACTTCTCTTGCCAGGTGTTCTCCTCCTGCCACGTATCCTCCCTCTGCCAGGTCTCCTGATCCTGACAAGCATCCTGTTCGTGCCCAGTCCAGACCTACTTCTTCCAGGAATCGCACTATAACCGTACTTGGATTTAGATTAGAAGAACTTAGATATGTTAAACTTATTCCCTACAAGAATCTGAACCGTACATTCGAAATTCGAAAATACGTTTTTCCTCCCAATAAACCTATTCGAATTAAAATCCAAAATCAGGTCCTTGATCCCTTGCCAACCGAAGAACAATTGGTATTATCAACGTCCAACGGTGACATTTTTGCTATTTTGGAAAGCTTGTCATACCGAAGAATTAATCTCCGTGGACTATACACACCTATGTTTTTGAGGTCAAAACGTGCAAAAATAAACATAGAAAGCGGCGCGGTTGAAGAAATGACCCCAGAAGATATCGCTGAATGTCCAGTAGGCAACCGTAAACCAATTTCACAGAGTTTTAGAATTTTTCGTATCTAAAACATAAGTCTTGTATCAACAGATTCACAACTATAATTTTGTAATTTTAAGTTTCCTTTTAGTACAGTGAGTTTCACTTTATATGGTAATTTTGCAACATTTTTGAAGAACATACTATTTAATTACTTAAAATATAAAAACTTTCATATCGTATTATATGTCGCAATTTTATGTAAGTACAATTTAAACATTCCTGAAATGTTATTTCACTTGTTAACTATTTCAATTTTTATATCACTCAGTTTATAACTTGAATTTCTCAAATATTTTGCCTTAAAAATGTTAAAATATAAATCTCGCATTTTCAACTGAAAATATCTGAAATACAGTTTAGAAGAACAATAATTTTCACAAATTTTTTGCAATACTTGGCAGCCTATGACTGAAATCGTTGAAACGATTTGGTTCAGAAACCATTTTTAAACAAAAAATCTTGTTGTACGATTATTTAATTTTTCTTTAAATAGAAAAAGAAATATTGTATTAAATCTTTTTTTCGGAAAAATTAGCCATTGTTTTTTGGAAATTAAACATTATTTAAAAAGAGGTTAGTAGCTACGACAAGACAAAATTTAATTTAAAAAAATATTTTTATATACAAAAACAATTGTTAAGCAATTATTAATCATATTATTAAACACTTCAACTAAATGTTCCCAAATTGAGGATTTTTTAGGCCATTATTTATTTAGTTTAGATACCGTAAACAATTTTTTGAAATTGCGGATGCTTTCCTCTTTTTAAAATGGGAAATTTTCTATATTTTTTTAATTATATTATATTAAATAAATATGTCATTTAAATCTGTGCCACGTACACACAATTATTCTTGCCAATTAAATCGTTTTCCTGTTTACATACTTTTTTCTACATATGCGTCTTTTTAGAAAGTTGTGTGGATTAAATTTGTAGATCTTTCTGAGAAATAAATTGCACATTAACTCCTAATAATACTAGTACAGTTTTATATATACTTCAATTACTTTTCAAAATTTCTCTAAAATGTATTGTTAACGTTTAAAATAAATAAGTACTTGTTGGATTGCAAAGAAAAACGCGAAAACTTTATTCAGTTAAAAATATACAAGCATTTGGAACATTGAACTGGCAGAAGATTGCGAACATCGAATTCGAACCGAACACAACGCCATCTAGTGGATCAGTTACCACGTAGATAAAGTGGATAGCCTTTGTTCAATTGTACTAACTTCAAAAGTTCTCCTCAATTTGACATAAATTGCATCTGGGATTTAATTAATTTTTTAAAATGATTAATTCGTTTAATTTCCACCATTTGTTGGCGCCGCGAAAGCAGTAGATGACTGTTTTGTCTCGCGATGTTGTTTCCGTTCTATTCCGTTTCGTTTCTTCATCTAGCAGACGATTCTTAACGAACGCTAAAGTTTAATTTTCTGCGGACGTTTTCAGAGGCGTAATAAGTGCATCTTACACCCTGGTATCGTCAAAAGCACGTGGACGCTACATCCGTTTGTTTCAGCGTTGCCCCAGTTGAACAAAGTTCGTGGACCAACTCGACGAATTTTTCAAAATCTGACTATAATGATTCCGCCGACGACTCGTACTTTATAGTGAATAATGTTTTCCGAAGGAATAATTGACTTGCTAAACCTTTCAGTTCAAAAGCGCTCATTCGAGCTCTCCAAATCTCGAAAGGCATACCCTTGTCCTTGACGTATTAAAAGTGAATGCGCGCAATTAGTTGCACCATTTGAGATTTGCATTTCCGGTCTTTTTCTAGAAGACTTTTCAGTTTCTGTTAATACTCTTCTCGCTGAGCAGCCATGTATACTTTTTCCAAAGTAACCATTTTCGTTGAGATTTGGGCCATCAAATTGTGCAATTTTATACGGATCTTATTCCTCTATATTTCTAGAGTTTTTTTTCTTTTAATAAGAACGCTCACTTCCACACAAGTTTCGATCAAATAAAAGCAGTCTATCAATCAGTGCACGTAAAACTGTGGCCATAACCGATTAATAATATTAGACAATCTTTGACCACATGAGAACGCGAGCCATCACAAGCGACCGACCAAAAGAGAGCATTTATTGAACTGTTTGGTAGCGCTCCACAGTGCTGAATAACTCCAAAATTAAACTGAATCAAGAATGCTAACTTTGAATGAGGCTCCCCAAGCCTCAATGCATTTTCGCGAGACAAATGTTTTTAGCAACTTGGATACAAAGTACCAGTAAATGTTCCGCGGGGGCACTACAGTTGTCCTTAACACAATTAAATGTATCGTCAATGATAAGATACACAAATTTACTATAAATTATCACTGAAAACAGTCATGTTTGTATTAACGTCATCTGGCGCCCTCGACGGACACTTACTAGTACTTCGTACCCAAAACTTTGTCCTACGAAACTACTTTAAACACGTTTGAATCTAAAATCAATTCAATAATAAAATCTGTACACGGCTCCTGTGCAATAAGTTATGTGCATATGTATTTTTATTTTCTTGGAATCCAAAACAGAACCAAAGCGTTTGAAAATTAGAATTAAGGTTAATTTCAGAAAAATATACCTGGATTGTGAAAAGAAACATTTTATATGGGTTGGAATGACGTATTGTGAACTTCGAATATTTTATACGCAAATATTTTGATGTTTTATTGGTTAAGTGTATTAATTCATTATTTTATATAACATTAACTATTTATCACAACCGAAAACTAAATGAAAATTTGTGTAAAAACAAATGACAAACAAATTTACTGATTCGCGTTTTCGAAGATAGCCCATTTTTTCTATAAAACATTACTTCATCTAAAATAAGCAGAATGAGCGCTTTGTTCCTGCCCAGGAGCGGCAGTAAAATAGCAATTTATTGTACTACGACGAGCGGTACGTAAAGTGAGAGCAAGGAGTAAGGAGTAAAAGAAAAACGTAAAAAGAACTTATTTTAAAACTACTTAGAACTAGAAAGTGAATTTTGGACTTGTAACCTCGGCTCCTGCCATCTTCGGCTTAAACGTTAAATTCTCCATACTCGTATAAAGTTGTACTTTACTTTCTAGGTACATAATCTACTATTTCCTACCAATCACAATATCTTGATATAAAAAATTATCTTTTAATAACACTTGTGATTGGTTTAAACAATCATTTGGAAACATTCACAATCTTGAACATATACAATATTAATTTTTTTCAGAGGGACTTTTATATCTTAAGTGGAATATTACAACAAAAAACTGTCATTTTAGAACATTTGGTCATAACTATAATTGTGTTCATCAATTCTTAGAAATAAAATTACTGCTTTTGTCTTTTGGAACCTATTAGGTCTTCTTATCGGCTAAATATAATTCTCTAGATAAGCGAAAGAACTTTAAACGGTCCGTGTTTAAATTTTTTTTTTTTAATTAATGATAATTACGTTGTTGAATGACACTCGATTAGTTTAAGATATTATTGTTTGGATGTAAATACATGGCTCTGCAGAAAAGAACAATTTCCATTGTTGAAAACTGCGTTCTAAGTCTATTTGCGCATAAAAATTCATTTTAAAAAATAATATATTGTGGCAAGATCTTATCATTTAGATAAAAATATATTATCCAGCATATCATGATTTTTAAATCTGGACCAAGGACGCTAATAAATATTACGTGATTGCTGCCTGATCATGAAAAATGTTTAACTGTGGAATAGAAATCTAAGCGAAGATAAACGTACGAGGTTTGTCGCGTGTGTTTAACTGTTATCGTAATAATTCTGTAAAAAATATCAGATGTTGATAATTGTAGCCTAAAAATAAATTTTACTTTTTTCGAAATATTTTTTTTAGTAATAAGTTGAATATTGTGAGTGATAAGACACTCAGATTTAATAATAATCTAAAACGCAAAAGATTACATAAATAGCGAAATCTTATCCAATCTTATAAAATTGAAATCTCTTAGAAGGGCACTCTTGGCATCTTAAATCTAAGAGATAACAAACATAAATTATATAAGATTATAAAGCATTCAAATATTTATTAGTAATCTTCTTCATTGATATATTAACAACTGGTCCTTTAAATAACAAAGATGAGGATTGTTTTTACTCTGGTTCTATTGTTTTTGGTGATCCTCAACTCTATTGGTAAATATAATAATTCTCTTATTAAAAGAAATTTTTAGTTTCACGCAAATGAGAATCTTTTAAATTAAATTTACTCGAAGCAACTTCACAGGCGTCCAACTGTATATGTTTCGGTACATTTCATTAAGTTTTTATTTAATATAAAGGGATTTTATTAGCTAACCTGTAAGTACATCAAAATCTCTAAATTTAATACCAAGGATATCCTCCATAATCAAATTTATTAAGGCCGGCTCGGCCATAATCCAAAATAAACAAAACCTAGAAATCGCCTATTATTAACTATGAATCTCATATTTATGCTAACGGCCCATCCATGGAACCCGAACCGTGAAAGCTTCGCAAGGAAGGTGCTACCGTGCTAAAAGAGGGACATACGAACGGAGAACACAGTGATTGATGTTGTCGTTAGCACAAATCACTGCATCTTAGTAATATACTTAATTTTTGGAGTAGGGCTAGGCCGTTTATTAGAATAGGATTTGATTGATTGACTGATGCTCATGATAGATTGATAGATGCTGGTATATCGGACTCATCAAGTTCATTGATAAAAAATTTTCGCTCTGTGACAAAATTATCACAGAACTAAAACCCAGTTTGCTGACCCATAGGAAATAGCTCTAAAATGGAAATAGAGTACAGTTTCTTCATTGAAAAAGTAAGATGCGAAGGCTTGCCACAACGTCCGGTAACAGTCCGGACAGCGATAACAGTGGCCAATTCTCGGCCACCTCAAATAGAGGAAGCAGTAGGAGGTCAAAAACATCAGTCGTAAGCATGGCACTGTCTAAAACAAAAGTAGTTCCTGACATGCGAATTTCTAAGATAAACACAACATCGGCAAGACCGGGAAAATACCTCCAATAAATATTATTGTAGACGAAGGTACCCAATTCTACAAAGTCCTGCATAAACTTTTAAAAGGTTCTCAATTGAGAAATTGAAAAACCAAGAAAGCCTTACTAATGCTTTTGGTGACCATAACTTTGCTAAAGACTGCCAGTTGTTCTGTTTTTAAAAAAGCCTCCAGAAAACTTTCAAACAACAAATAAACCTAATGATTTGCGTAAAGAAACGGTTCCTAATGAATCAGCTGTGCAGACAGCACCAACAGAAAATCGTATTCGTGAATACACCCTACCAGTCAGTGCTCAGCCACATCAAAAATTGAAACCTTATAACGCTACCATCGCATCTACTTTAGAAGTGCATGCGATTAAATGTCAAACCGTGCAACCGCTTAAAAGAAATTTTCAGGCCGAGCTACAACTTTAACAAATCCTGGAAGCTACTGCTATACAAATAAAAATTCATGGGAAACCATATGCCATCGTCGTGCTTTACCAGACTTCCTCTCGCGAATTCACAAAAAATCTCTACAGAAAAATATTTAAACCTGCAAACTCGGTAATCTCTGCAGGAAACCTAAATCTTTAACACTTAGCTTGGAATAATAGATCAACCAACAAAATTGAAAAAAAATTATTAGAATTCATAAACGACAAATATCTGTCTGTCTCGACACCAGGCTCGCATACCTCTTTTCCTCACAACATCAAACATAAGTCTGACCTTATTGACTTTGCAGTTACCAAAAATAATTTCTACAATCACGATACTCTCACCATTGATGAATTAGTCTTAGTTCATCGATCAGTTTTCTTGAACCTTTAGACTAGTTGTGAAAAGACCCTGGTCACACCTCGCTATAACTTCGCAAAAGCAAACTGGCAAACATTCAATCACATTCTAGAAACTCAACTTAACTTTAAACCCATGTTCACTAACTCTACTCACATCGACGAAGCCATAACTAATCTCACCCCTGGTATAAGAGCTACCATTCACGCTTCGACCCATCTGACTATCGTTGACAAACACGATCCACGTCTCAGCCACGAGATTGTAGACTCTATCGATAACCATAATAAGCTCTGCCAAATTCATCCAAAAGCTAAAAGTTTAATTCGCAAAAACACAATCAATCCCGAGCGTAAAACAATTTATCAAATAAAGTTCAAAAGCCCATATGTAAAAATTGGAAAACAGATGTCGGTAAACTTCAAATTAAAGATACCTTTATATATCGTCTGACAAAAGCACTAACAAAGCCGCGAATAAATATTCCTCTCTCAAGAAACCGAATCAAACATTTGAACTTTCTCCACCCGACAAAGAAAATCTCAGAAAGCTTCCAAAAGCATTCGAAATAAATTATTCACAAAAACCCCTAGACACACTAAGAACTCTGTCCTTCATAGAGAATTGCAAGTGCCACACATTTTAGATTATATCAGTGAGAGCGCCATTAAATACGAACCTGAATCTTTATGACATTTTGAACATATTGTTATCCTAGGAAATATAATTTTAATCCTCTTCACAAACACTCGATGCCAAAAGACTTTCTCATGAACAAGTCACCCAGTTCGAGGTTGTCTTACCATCCCTGACCTATCCGAAATTGTTTTTTTTCTTTGATCCCTCTACCCCTTTCTTCACCTCTTCCTTCTTTTCTTTTCTTAAATAAATCAACAGAGTTTGTCGATTTTTCACGCTTGAGGGCTTTTTCATACACATACGAGAGTGGGGTGAATAGTCTCCGGCCTGACCTAGAGATGGCGCCAGCACGTCTAATTTTAGCTTGTATTCTATAGTACTATATCTCACTAGCTTCTACCATTTTAAGTCGGATGCTTTATTAGAATACATTTGAGAGCTTAGTGAACAATACACCTCAATTGTTTGTGTAAAAATGAAAAAATCAGAGAAGCGTGTGGTCATTAGATACTTCTATTTAAAAGTCATAACATCACTTCCAATTAAAGAAGTAATGAATTCACCACTGAAAGACTCTTATCAACCATATTCGACGGTCAAACAGTGGGTTCCTGAATTTAAGAAAGGTCGCACAAGCTTTTCTGATGAATTACGTACAGGAAGCCCCGTTGCGGTCGCAATTCCCGAAATCATCGAAAAGGGATGTCAAGTGAGCGTATACGCAATATTTCACATAAACATTTGGACACAGAGAAGAACTGTGCTGAAAATAAGTATTTTGAGGGAATTAGCGAATCGGTCTATAAAAATGGCATCACTGCATTAGAGCACCGTTATGAAAAATGTATTAATCTTAAGGGAGATTATGTTGAAAAATAAGTGAAAAAAAACAACGTAAAAAGTTGTTATTCCTTATCAGGCTGGAAACTATTCACACCACCCTCGTAATAAGTGTGACTTCAAATTTCGGTCACGTCAAATTTATTTCAGATTGTGTAATAATGCCCAAACCAGTAACCCCTTTAGAGGGGGGAGGAGGAAAGCATCTTCATGTTTTGCAAATAAATTAAGGACAGCGCCAATTTCACTCAATACTGATTTTTAAACTATTTTATTATCAAACTCTTAATAATTAAATGTCATGGTTCTAAAATATTGATTCGAAACATTGCTTCAAAAGTTATAAGAAAGTTATTGTCTCATTATTTCATTTAAAATTGGAAACTGGAAATTATTTCTTGAATATTTCATAAGCGCAATCTACTTCCATGAAACTGCGAACTGATTAAACCATTTGAAGGCCCATGTTAACTTCAGAAGTAAATAAGTTTGGCAGGAGCGATTACCAAAAGTGACAAATCAAATTCTCAACCCTCCTAATCAGCAAGGAATGTTTCAAGAAATTTCGAATTTCAAAATTCAGAAAAATTTCAATTTTCCCATACTGATCTCCACATCTTTATGTTCACGTAGTTTTTTCATCAACGTAAAAAGCTGCACTGATGAAAATGTTTGGAAATCTACAACACTTCTACAAAGCTTCTACACAACAGGAATAAGGCACATCATGGAACTTACGAAATTAATGGAATTCGCGGGATTACCGGATTGCAAGAAATTTACGGAATTCATGAAATTCATAGGGTTCAAGCAATTCATGGAATTAAGCGAATTCAAGAAATAGGTGATACTCTAAAATTAACGGGATTCATAAAATTCGAGGAATTCATGAAATTAAATGAATTCAGGGATTAAAGGAATTTATGTCATTTATGAAATTCAAGGAATTAATGCAATTCAAGGAATTGATCGAATTGGCTAATTTTATGGAATTTAAGCAATTCGCAAAATGTATGGAATTCACAGAAATCAAGGAAATAATATAATTTATGGAATCCAAAGAATTTACGGAATTCATATAACGCCCGGAATTCCTGGAAATCACGGACTTTATGGGATACATGTAATGTAAGTTTCCACTCGAAATTTTTAACAGTGTGGAATTTCTGCGTTAATTGTCTAATTCACCATCCAAGTTTCTCACGGAATTACATGCGTAATCCCATGTGGAATTCCTTACTACACTTGGAGAATTACGTGATTTTCCATTGATAAATTATACAACTCATGCAATACTGTGATACAATTTTGTACTTTTAGAAAAATGTAATCCTCTGTTTCTTGTTACAGAATTAAGTTCACTTTTCGAGTGTTTGCCTAATGGCGAACCCATTCCTGGCATTGCTCGTAGCAGACCTTCTGCTTCTTCTCCTTCTTCTGACAAACATTCTACAGAAAGGTATTTTTCCCCGGTTAGTTCAAATTCTTCTGCAGGGTTTCCACTACCTGCCGAGCCATCTGTTCCTGCCAGGTCCAGGACTCCTCAACTCAGGCTAACTTTTCCACGCGTACTTGGATTTCACTTCGAAGAACTTGAATATGTTCGACTTACTCTTCCAGAAAATCCGACCCATATATTAGAACTTCGAAGATACAATTTTCCTGCGGAAAAACCTATTCGATTAAAAACCCAAGGTAATCACCTTATTCCCATTCCAATGGAAGAACAAATTGTATTATCAACGTCCAATGGGGAAATTTGTGCAATATTGGATAAAACCCCACACAGACAATATTTTTTACGTGGAATATTTACAGATAATATTTTTCGGACAAGACGGGTCAAAATAAACATGGACAGCGGTGCAGTTGAAGAGTTGACCGAAGAAGAAATCGCAAAATGTCCAGTCGGCTACAGAATCGCAATCAAAAAGCGTTATAGAGTATTTCGTGTGTAAAGCACAATTTTTCACCTCGTCACTGAAAACTAAAAAAGAAATACATAAAAGCGCTCGAATATGTCAGATCTGATTCTTTAATCTCGGTCTTCATGTTCACTACACAGAGAGAACGAAACTGCTTTGGTTACCCCGACTCACGGTGCTGATGCGCGCGACGGGAAAAGAGTGCTTCGAAATGCTTGAGAATATGTAAAAGTGACGTGTTCACGGTTCGGACTTTCACGACTTCCACCACTGCGATCACACTGTTTCGAATTATTTTCACGCGCATCAGCACTGTTATGTCGCAGCGATGTGAACCGTTTTGTTCACAGTACAGGCAAGCGTTAGGCTCTGAACTGTGAATCGCCGCAATTAATTATTTTTTGAAATTTAATTGAGTATAAAGGTCGATTTTAAAACAAGAAATAATGATTTAAATATTGAACTCAGCAATTTGACCATTTAAACCCTCGTTTGCAAAAGGTGTTAAGAGACATTTTGGCAACTTTGCAGATGAGTTAAACAATATTCTCTAAAATCGAAATCACCATTTAAGGATAAAAACAAAGTGTACTCCCGAGCTGAAAAAATTACTGATTTGAGGGCAAAAAAGTTTAGTCATAAAAAAGTTAGCCAGTTTAGAGGAAATTGATGTGGAAGTTGACAATCCAAAACTGAAACTAACCCAAAATTGGAGCAAGCTCGGCTGAGAGTTAAGATAAAAAATTCAATTTTTAGCTTGAAAAGGAATAAATAAATGCTCCTAAAATATTAAGTTCGCAAATATAAATAAAAAAAGTTTGATGTGAAAAGCAGTTCTAAGAAAATCTATCGAAATTGCTGACTCTTGAATTTCACAGGTTTTAAAAATCAATTAATTAAAAGTAGAATTATTATTTTTACGAAAATAAAAACATAATTTCGAGATATGAGGATGCTAAATGAGAATTTAACATTTTTCCTCTAAAAAGTTATTCAGTTCGGAGGAAATGAAATATTGTGTGATGGTGTCACGGTGTAAAATATCACAAACAATTCGTATTTACAAAGAAAATGTCAAGTTTTCAAGTTTTAGGTTAGGATGGCTCTGGTGTACTCGTATTTTGTTAAAAATAATTAATCTTTTACTTAAATTATAAAGAAACGCTGAAGAAAAAATAAATCACTTGTAAAATGTCACAAAAATCTAAAGAACACACTGTATGGAGGTTAAGTACGGCTAGCTCCTTGATACCCTACGGCATACTTAATTTTTATTAGTATACTAAAAAACGCGAGTTGGAATAAATGCTTTTACCGTGATGTGCAATTAGTTTATTAATCATTTGTGGATCAATAAACCTATTATCGCCAAAATGCTCTTTGGCACCTTTTGGACTATCAACATTTAAATATTTTCCAATTTAAAAAAATTGAAAATAAAATTTATTAATGACCACTTACATCGCTTAAATATTATTGATATATTATTTTTTATTCAAACTATGATAATGAGTGGATCACTTACCATAAATAGATGAGCAGATACAAACTGATGTCAATCAGTTTACATTTTTACGATCAGCTGATCCATAACCCTAAATGGTTGCCAGGACTGTAACAAAACGGTTCACACCGCTGCGACATAATAGTGCTGATGCGCGTGAAAATAATGCGGAATAATGTGGTCGCAGTGGTAGCCGTCGTGAAAGTCCGAAATGTGATTCACGCGCATGACAACCGTGTAGTACTCGCGTGGTCACCGTGAACAGGTCACTTATACATAGTCTCGAGTATTTTGAAGCACTTTTTTCTCATCACGCGAATCAGCACCGTGAGTCGCGGTGACCACAGCCGTTTTGTTCTCTCCATGTAGATAATTTTCTAAATTATGAAATCACTCAGCTCAAAAGACACATTTTTTTACTCGAATAATATAGCCATTCAGTATTTGACAAGATTCATTCGGCTTTGAGGAATAATCTTTTCATAATTAACTATTGCTTGCACTCGATGAACTGGATCCAAAATGCGAAATTCTCTTGATCTGAACTCTATTTTCCTAAGTGAATGTGTTAATAATTTCTCTATCTCGGGCCGAGGTTGTCTATCTATATATTTAAAAATAAAGTTCAAACCTTATTCTTAATCATTATTTTATTTTAGTTACCATAGGAAATCTATACGAATACTTTTTTAAAATAATTAATAATTACCATTCTTACATACCCTTTTTCAGATGATAAAAACAGATCCCATGTAAAGGCATCATGAAACAAAAAAATCTAATCAATAAGGATGGTGGAAAACTGACATTATGAAGATGTGCGAAATTAATTTTTAACAAAAATTGTTTATTTGCGTGAGCAAAATAAATTGCTGCACTAATAAGATAGGTTTGAAAATTTATTTATCGTGATTCTCTAAAGTTTGATACGAATGGTTCCTTTATTTATAGAAAGAAAATTGATATTATAACCATGTATCGGGTCTGTTTAGGGTCTCAGAACCAAGTTTTAAGCTTGAAAATTAAAAAAAAAATTATGCAATGATTTGTTTAAGAAATAAAAGCCAAAAATATGAGCAGTGAATGCTAAAAAATCATAATACTTATTGTGTAATTTACCCTAGTGGGTACAGGATATTTAAATAGTTTTGGGTACATTTTGGTGACTTAAGTATAACGCTTTGTGTAAAAATCATGTCCTGGCTTGAAAAGTGAAGAAAAATTAAAATATTTTTGAACAAAACGTTTCAGAGTTCGTATTTCAAAACGGATCATAGAGATGCTTTTTATGAATTAAGGCTTCTTAATTTTAAAATAGTTCATTAATAATTGATTTGTTATTTATATTTGAAGCTGTCAAAAAGCATAACTTTTTGTATTTGTGTCGCCCATACTTTGTTTTAAATGGAAATTTTCATTGTAAATTAATTTACTATATTGCTTTAATTCTGATAATAAAATAGTAATAAACTAAAGTTAAACAACAAAAAACATCATAAATCAATTTTGCCAACAAAACTAATTTAGCATGCTCAAACGGAGGTTATTTTTCTTGCGGAACGTTTCTTTCCATCTCAAGAATAATATTATTACCAAATAAATAATTATTTGCCAACATACTACAAATGTTTTTACTAATCTACTTTCGGATCTCCACTTGCAGAGACCTAAAGGTCCCCAACAAGTGTTTTGATTTATTTATTTTATGTGCAATTTTTTTATAAAATTTGTAACTGAGTGTTCAATAAATCTACTACTACTAATTCTCATTGCAGCTATCAATCATTATAATCGGGGTACTGTTATAAAGATTCCTACTATGATAAGAGATGATGATATTTCTTTATGTATTATTATAAACTTGAGCGAGAAAAAATTTGTATTCACGTTTAGAAAAAGTCTTATTTACTGTATGAAAATGGTGAATGAGAAAAAGTGATAATGGTCAATAACAAGTTTTGTAAAACTTATAATCAAAAGTCAGAATTTTAAGTAACATAAGTTGTAAGAAATGTAAGAAATTTTAGTATTCTTAAATGGGAATTAGTATTGAAATGAGTGCAGCTAGTGATATCTGCAACAGGGATTTGCGAGAATTCTAAAAGCCTATACTAAAAACGCCCGAAGTTTTCCGAGCGATTCCGTCTATAGCCGAGCTCGCGATGATCACACCATCTGACTGACTGTACTGGGCCCAAGACATCGGATTTCCCGCCAAATCTCTTCAATCATGCGTGCGTGTGCAGTACAAAAATGTTTGTAACTAGTGAAATTTAAATTAAAGTTTAAACCATTTTTAATTTGGAAATTTTTTATTTAAACTCTCAATAATTGACACATATAAAATAGAAGCTTTTAACACTTTTCAATTAAAATTTTTTAAGTAAGTGCAATTAAACTGCCATTATAAAAGATAAAAAATCTAATTTGTATTTGTAATAAAAAATAAATTAATATCTTTTAAGTTAATTGCAAAAAAAGCAATGATATCATCTCACTATATCCAAAAATGAGTGCATCTTCCGATTTTTAGAAACTTTAAAAAACTAATTTCCTTCCTTCCAGCTCTATCACAACCATTACAATAAAAAAAACACTCTTTGAAATTCAGAAAAAATCGAAAATCAACACTTCCTCTCCTCTGACTCAATAACCATATATATTTTTCAATTATCTTCTTCTAATTAAAAAAAAAAACGAAAATGAATAATTCTTTCTTCAAACACAATAAAAATCTTCAAAGTAAAAAAATAATTAGAATTTTATATATTTTTTAATTATCTTCTTCTAATTCAGACAAAAAAAGTAAAATAAAAATTTCTTTCCTCAAACACAATAAAAATCTTGAAAATAAAAAAATGGCCTCTTCCAATTAAAAAAGAAATGGTATCTCTTCCAAATCAATAAAAACTTTAAAAATATAAAATGCATTGCCAATTTAACAAAAACTAGAATTGTATCATTTCAAGGTTGATAAAAATGTTGAAAATATAATACTTCACATTTTTCCACACAATAAAAATGTAAATCTAAAAAAGTTCCTCTTGCAATTGCAAGGAAATTGAATACCAAAGTTGATTTTGTTTTTTTCAATTTTATTCTTTCGAAATAATAATTTTCAATTGTTACTTAACGTTACAATAACAATTGTAAAGTTAAAAGTTTAAATGTCTCACTCCGAAATTTTTACCATTTAAGGCTTCCTATTTTAAACGATTCAGTTTCAAATTGTTTATTTTTGAATATTTGATCTCTAAATGCTCATTCAGATATTTTTTTAATTAAAAGTTTCCGAACTGAATAAGTTAAAAATTTAATATTATTGACTGAAACAATATTTGAAAAGTATTTTAAATAAAATAAAATCGTTTAATTAATGAATATATTAATGTTTAGTTATTGTCATATTAAAATTATTTTATAACGTTTGAATCCGACATGTCAATTTGCTTAGTTATTGGGGCTTTCGTATTGAAAAAGTACAATTTTTAAAACTCGAAATACAGTTTAGTTTTGAAAACCATTAATCAATTTATATTGTTTTACTTTTAAATCCTACCAATTAAAAATTTACGTTTAAAAATGACGACATAAAATAGAAAAATTGTCAAGTAAAAGATTTCTGAATTAGCGTTGTGAATTAAATGATGTAGTAATTAAAACAAAAAACAACTAAACTGAACATTTAAAAAAAAGTTGAAATCGAATTTATTTTTAATTGAAATATATTATGTGATATGATATTTGTGATTTGATAGATGTTTCTTCTAAAAATTTGGGAAATTCTTTGTGAATAAATACATTCACTATCATACTCATTTCTCGGCTCTTTCCGGGTTTAAAAAAAATTTGTCTGATATAATTGCACATTTTTCAGGAGGTTTAAATAGAACTTCTTCATGAATATATTTGACTGAAAATATGAATATGTTAAATATGCTCCGAATTTTAAGCAAATATTAAAATAGTAAAAAGAAATTTATAAGAAAAAATGAGGAAGCTCATTTTTCTCTTAGGATCAAGCAGTTTAGAGTTCAATATATTAAAGGCATTTTTCGTTAAGAGTTGGATTTTTTTAGTGGTAATTATAACTTTCCTAAAAGCTTGTACCATTAGGAAATTTCTGGTCCTTCCATAAAATTAATTTCATAAATTAAGAACTGCAAAAAATTACTTATGTTATTTTAGTTTCCGCTGTTAATGGTTTTTTTTACTTAGAATAGAAAAAGAATCAAATGCATATGCATTGAAGTAAAATTATAAATTAATAGTGGAAATTATAAAAGCAATTTTGTGCAAAAATTGACTTCAAAGATCCCTAAATATTTCTTTATAAATAATTACAATATGTAGGGGACATTTTGAGACAAAAAGGAACAATTTGGAAGGCAGATATTTTTGAAAAAATCCTTTTTTGGACCAGGCTTCATTTATCCTTATTTTTTTACTACGTTTAATAAACTTAATTAACTAACATTTAACCACTCACAAATGGATAACCGAAGTTTTTTTTATGTATAATGTAATACTTTTTTAAGGGATGTAGAGTCTGAATTGCTTTAAAAAATGTGATATTTTATACTTGAGTGACTCATTATTCAGGAAAATTATACCTTGGGAAAATCTCTAGATACCTGGCAAAACCCTAGAATTGTAAGGGATTTTTTTTTACAGAATTTGAGTAGACGCCCTGAGATAATTCTAAGGATAATTTTATTTAATATTTGTATTATAATCTCTCAACATATTAAATATATAAAGAATATACCGATTATGAGTATAAATTACCGCGATTCTTTCTCAAATGAGCTAATAATTAGTTTTACATTTTATAAAACAAAAAAAAAACTGAATCTCCAGAACTGTCGCTTAATAGAGAAAAATAGATTTTTTAATTATTCTTTCTGTCTGTTAGTCTTTAGATTTTTAGTTTGTTAGCACAATAACTTCCGAAAGAGTTTTAAAGTTTGGCTTGGCCTTTGGTATATTTTTGAGTGTCTTAAGCTAAAGGTCAAGTTCTTTAGCCAGCCATTTTGGATAAAAATTCAAAAAGTGAACGTGTTCTAAACATTTTTGAGACAACTTTTTTTCAAGATTCAAACATTCTCTGTACGGATATATATATAGTATTCTAAAAGACGAAAAATTTATCCTAACGATGATTCAGCACAGCACATGCAAAACACGAAAAAAGACGAGAAGACAGAAATTAAGGAGTTCTGGACAAGAAGGCGACAGGCGCTCGAGAACGAGTAAAAGTATTGTCCAGGCCGTAACGTTAGGTATCAAAAGTGTTTTTCGAAATTTAAAAAAACTAAAAAATATAGTTAGATAGCTCTTGAAAAATGAACCACAGTCTCCATTTACAATTTTTCTTTCGGGCTGCAAATTTTCCAGTAAATAAATATAAACTGACTTTTTTTAAATTGAGAAAACCATGTTTTTTTCACATTCAACTCGCCGGAAGTAATTCGTTTATCAACGAATTAACAAATTTTTTCTGAGTTTTATTCGTGACACTCTAGCGAGGGTTCAGTGTTCAAAAAGGGTCAAAAGTTAATTTTTAATATTTTTTTTTAATCCGAATGAAAAACCACGTTTTTAGACTTTCACATTAAAAAAGTGAGCTACGACAAACTTCAAGCGAACGAATTTTCCGCCATTGTATTGGCCAACTTTTTGGAAAATCTCAATTCGATTTGATTTTTAGTTCCATAATTACAGCGAGTTTATTACGAGCTCGCGACGCGACACCAGAGGATTTTTCAGGGGACGCCGCCGGAACGCTGACTAGTGCGAGGGAGTGGACAAAACAAAGGATGGGCAAGGACGATGTTTCAGGCTTCAGGCGGCGTCCCCCGAAAAATCCTGTGGTGTTGCATCGCGAGCTCGTAATAAACTCGCTGTAATTATGGAACTAAAAATCAAATCGAATTGAGATTTTCCAAAAAGTTGGCCAATACATTGGCGGAAAATTCGTTCGCTTGATGTTTATCGTAGCTCAAACTTCCTCGCTTACTTTTTTAATGTGAAAGTCTATAAACATGGTTTTTCATTCGGATTGAAAAAAAAACATTAGAAATTAACTTTTGAACCTTTTTGGACACTTTAGCCTCCGCTAGAGTGTCACGAATAAAACTCAGAAAAAATTTGTTAATTTACTGATAAACGAATTACTTCCGGCGAGTTGAATGTGAAAAAAATTGTTTTGTCCATTTAAAACAAAGTCAGTTTTTATTTATTTACTGGTAAATTTGCAGCACGAGAGAAAAACTGTAAATGGAGACTCAGCTTCATTTTTCAACAGCTATCTAACTATATTTTTGGTTTTTTTCAAACTTCGAATTTCAATTTTGATACAGATGTACAAATTTATTAAGAATCACTTTTCAATAGGGTTTGAAGTTTTTATTTTTATCGTGAAAAACATAATAATAAAGAGTACAAAAATATAATAAAATCCGCCTTCTGCGTAGGAAAATTCTCATCACAACTTTCGTCTTTTAATTTCTTGTTTCTCTCGTGTGCGGGTTTTCAAAAAAATTAATTTTTTGCGAATAGTTACAAAAATGAGATTATTATTATGAATAAAACGGTTCAGACGCAAAATCCTTTCAAAGTGTGGTATCATAATTATCTTAAGGAAAACATGATAAAAAAAATTTGCTAGTCTGATAGAAACGGGGAAAAACGTTTTGTTCTGACTGGTAAATATTTTGTTTACTGTCACATGCATAATACATACATACATAATGTCAAATTTTAAAGACGTTTTCGCTCCGTTAAACATACAAAATTTGAAGTTTTCAACCTAATTTTTTTTCATGAAAAATGTCGAAGCTAACGTTCACATTTAAGCACTCAAATTCAACTGTAAACGATACATTTTTTATTTCAAAAGCTTTTAATTTTTAACTACATAGGTCTTAAAAACTGCATTCTAAGCATTACATTGACAATTTAGACTCACAAATAATACAGTTTTTAATTATGGATTTTAAACTGAATTTCATTATTTAAAAAGTTAAGATTTAAAATTAATATCGAAAGAACGTAAAAATTAAAATTATTTTAAATTTTTTACATCATTTGATATGAAATTCATGATATTTCATATATTTGAATGGATTTTTTTTTAAATTTGACATAATGGAATACTATGAATAGACGTAAAGAGAATGTTTGAAACTTAAAAAAAGTGGTCCCAAAAATGTTCAAAATGCGCTTGCGTTTTGAATTTTTATCTGAAATAGTTGGCTAAAATTTTATTCTTAACCGTTATTCAATTTTAATTCCCTATTAAATGTATACGAACAATTTTTATACGAACGACTAATTTTCCTGTTCAAATATCTTTTTCTTGCATATGTGTCTCATCAGAAAGTAGTGTGGATGAAATTGATTGATATTTCTTAAAAAAATTGTACTTTTTAACATTTTTTTCAACTTAAATCGATTTAAACTTTATTATATGTTTTTTTTACTAAACCCTAAGCGGTCATAAATCATAATTTGTTGTATTTGTGCTAATTATACGTTGTTGTATTAATTAAAGCGTCTTCAAAAACAAATATAATTAGGCACTTTAATTTTGATGAACGAAAATTTTCATTAAAGATTAATTTAATTTATTTCTTTAATTATCTTAAGGAAGTAATCAGTGAAAATGGCATCTGCTTTTTTCGGCGTTTGAATTTGTTTATATACTGGTTGTTTTGGTTATATTATGAAACATTAACTAACAATTACAATAAAAAGATAAAGGACAATAATTTGTGTTTGGAGGTTTTTGATTTATGCGTTTTTTTTCAATTTTGAAAAATAGTGATAATTTTGTCGCTGAATTACAACCTATTATGTTAAGATATTATTCTTTAGAACAGAAGAAAGGACTTTCAAGAAAACATTTTTTTATTTAATTTGATTATTTAATTGGTCGGAAAAAAGTGACTCGGAGTCCATGCTTCTTAAAGCAAAACAATTGTTTCAACATATCACGTACAACTCATCTTCAAATATAGTAAATTAAAAAATTTAACGTACCCCCCTTTCCAAGATTTTTAGTATGAATTCTTTCAAATTCATTCTAATTGATTGAAAACGTGCGAAATCTTTAAAATCTTAAATAATTCGATATAATTGTTGTAGCATAATTAGTATATATATTGTATGTTTATATAGTGTCAATAAAGTTTGTTAGAAAATTTTTCGCTTAACACTGACTCTTATCAAATATAAATAGGACGTCCACTCAGCTCCGACGCCTGAGAAAACTCACTAAAAATTATTATGATGAGATATACGATAAGTGGAGATTTTTTTGCTTTTTTTTCTCTATGATGACACATATTATGTTTCCCAAAAAATTACCCCTAAGACATACAGAACTATCCCCTCGTGATCAAAAACGTTTTCAAAATAGAAAAAATACCTTCAAAAAAGGGAAACATGATTTAGGGCTTCAAATTAATTACATGACACTTGCAACTTTTCCCCCTTTATAATTTCCCCCAATTACTACCCCGCCACGTGAAGGTATGGAGCGGAACATATATGTATGAAAAGAAGATAGAAAATAATAAAACTTAGAAGAAACTGTTAGGTGATATTTTTTTGATATTTTTTGCTCTCCGATAATATATAATACGTTACCAAAAAACTACCACTAAGTCATACATAGCCTCCCCTCGGCATCAAAAACGTTCTAAATGTTGTAAAACCACCCTGAACAATGTAAAAATTATTTGGAACTCCAAATTTTTTACATTCTACTTGGAAATATCCCTCTCATTATAATTCCTCAAAACTACTCTTCCACTTTAAGGTATGCAGCAGAAGATATATACAGGGTGGCCACGCTGGGGCTTACATACATGGCGCACTTGATTGCTACACGAATTGCACAACAGCAGAGAAGAAGCCATTCTACAGGGGCATTTCATATTACGCGACAGATTGGCCCGGCACGTTTATTATACTTTCAAATGATTATTCTTTACCAAAGAAATGAGTTGTGGTTTTGTATGTTTATTACTGACAGTGTCAGCAGTAATAATTTAAACAATGATAACATTATTTTTGGAACTAATAACTGATTTCCATTATTTTTTTTTCACAGATTGATCAAAGATAAATTCACATCAGAAAATGCAGATGGATTTGGTGCATTTCAGCTGGTTCATTTCAATTAACACTATTGGACAACCCTTATCTCTAGACCTTATCCCAATACCGGAGATTGATTAGCGTAAAAGTAATTCTGAGTCATTCTGATGATACAGGTGTATCAAAAAGACATCTCGAGGTCATTTAGCTTCACTGCATTTTAATTAATAAAATATTTAAGGATTTTTTTGTATTTTAGAAATTGTTTTCTCTAGACCTCATCCTAAAATTTTGTTTGATCAACTAGTCAAATAAATTAGAGACTCATTGGTAATGGGATCGTTTAAAAAATGTATCTAGACAAGATAATTTAGCCCAGAATTGTTAATCCATTTTTTAGAAATTATTCTATTTTCGAAATTTCTATCTCTGGATCTGATTTCCAAACTTGTATTTCATCATCCCTTCAAATTAATTATAATAATTAAATCTGATGGTATAGGTGTATCAAAACGATATCTCGAAGCAACTTAACTTGCCTGAATTTTCATTAATAAAGTCTTTTGGGATTTTTATATCTTAGAGACTGTTTTCTATGGACCGCATTTCAAAATTTGGTTTGATCAACCACTAAAATAAATTAGAGACTCGTTGATAATAGGAGTGTAGCAGAAATTAATTGAGAAGCGAGATTTTGGCCAGAACTTTATTTCAATTTTTTCAGTAATTTTGTTATAATTATCTATTTTATCAGTTCTAAATATCAAATTCATACATTACTAATACCTTATCAGAACATAGAAATCTTTTAGTGTAATTCAAATATATTCGGCCTAAAATAGTATAGTATGTCTAGATTTATTTCTGATACAATCTTATCACTATCGAGTCTCTAATTTATTTTATCAATTCAAGCAAGTTAAATTTCCTCGAGATATCTTTTTGATAAACCTAAATCATAAAAATGAATCAGAATGAATTTTAAAGGCTGATCAAATGCCAGTTTGGAAATCGAATCCAGAGATAGCGATTTAGAAAATAGAATGATTTTTCAAAAAATGGAATAACAATTCTGGGCTAAATTAGCTTGTCGAGATACATTTTTTAAACAATCCTATCACTAATGAGTCTCTAATTTATTTTAATGGCTGATCAAACCAAATTTTGAGAAGAAGTCCAGGGAAAACATTTTCTAAAATACAAACAAATTAATAAATAATTTATAAATTAAAATTCAGGCAAGTTAAATTTCCTCGAGATATCTTTTTAATAAACCTAAATCATAAGAATGAATTAAAATGCATTTTAAAGGCTGATCAAATGCCAGTTTGGAAATTCACCGTCTTACCGAAATCGCTCTAAGTAATTGTATGTAATGTCAATTAAAAAGTTTTGCATGTAATATTTTATTCACTTTATTCAAAACAAATCCTGTGTATTTATAACATACACTTTTTATGCCGCAAATAAGCCATAAACACAATTAACTCTTCGCCCACTAAAGCGTACAATAATATTACCAATTTATAGTATTTGTCACTTAGCAGCTATTCCATAATGTTATTGGCACAGAAGAAAATTGACGTTTACTTCTCAGTTCACAACCCTCTCTTCATTATCAATGAAACACTTTTATTATTTGTAATTACTACATAACATAACCGATATTTTTTGACACTTGTCTCCATTTGAAGTTTCAAACGCAACCATGGAAACTATGATAAACTTGATCCGAAGATGCACGGACTTGACCGAATGGCCGATCCGAATGCAACATTAAAGGCGCGAAATATGAAAATGGCCTTGTACAATGGCTTCTCTCCTGTTGTTTTGCAGTTCGGGTAGCAATCAAGTGCACCATGTATGTACGCCCCAGCGTGTCCACCCTGCATGTATAAAAAAGCATAAAAAAGAATCAAACATAGAAGAAACTGTTAGTTCATATTTCTTTGCTTTTTTTTTTGCTTTTTGATAATGTATAATACGTTCTCGAAAAACTACACCTAAGTCATACATACCTACCCCTCGTGATCAGAAACATTTTAAAAGATGGAAAACTACCTTGAGCAATGTGAAAATTATTTAGAATTCAAAATCAATTACATGATACTTGAAAATTTCCACCTTTTCATAATTTTCGTGAAAAACTACCCTTTCACGTGAACGTATGCAGCGGAAGATATATCTGTATGAAAAAGGATAAAAATAATAGAACTTAGAAAACCCTGTTACTTGATATTTTTTCCCTTTTTTTGCTCTTTGATAATATATAATACATTCGCGAAAAACTACCCCTAAGTCATTAATACGTATCCCTTGTGATCAGAAACGTTTGAAAAGATGAAAAACCACCTTGAATAATGTAAAAATGATTAAGAATACCAAATAAATTATATGACACTTTAAAATTCCCCCCCTTTCTATAATTTTCCCGAGAAACTACCCTTCCGCTGCATAAGTTCACGTAGAAGGGTAGTTTTTCACGAAAATTATGAAAAGGTGGAAATTTTCAAGTATCATGTAATTAATTTTGAATTCTTAATAATTTTCACTTTTCTGAAGGTAGTTTTCCAACTTTTAAAACATTTTTATCACGAGGGGGGTAGTTGTCTAAGACTTAGGGGTAGTTTAAAAAAAATCCTATTATATGTCATAATAGAGCAAAAAAGGCAAAAAATATGGCGTATTCCATTTTATAATTTGCTTTTGTGGCGGCGCTAAGGGGACGGACCTAATATAAATCTCTCAGGAGAACAAACTTGACGCCTACAATGTAAAAGATTTCTACCATAGCATGTGATATACAAGCTAATAAATCACTAGAAACTCCATTAGTTACGTTGATTTTCAACTTTTCAAGTGATATAATTATTATCCAGTTTTTCCTCAATTTAGGAAAGATGAGGATCGTCTATACCCTGTTTTTATTCTTGGCCATGGTCCTTAACTCCATTGGTAAATATAATAACACAACATATGTTTAATTTATAAGGAATGTTTGTTGATTTATACGGAAAACAGAATTTTCCCGATTGAAGTTGCATAGCCGGTATATTTTTTACCTTCAAAAAGTGTTAAATTTTAATGTGGATGTGTGTACATAATGACTTGGATTAGGCATATAATAAATTAATTGGCACGCGACAGGTGCTAGTGATTAAAATTAATTACAGGAACTGACTTCGAGATTGTGATCATTCTGATAAGCCATTCTCTGATTAAATGCAAAATCCAAAATCTGTATAAAAGTGTTGAATACCATTTTTATTCCATTGCGTGATTTTTATCAAGCGGCATTCACTATCTGCGTATAAATTGGAAACATGAGGTTTTGGAATAAAAACTATCACCCTCTTCAGAAGATAAATACATAAAGTTCTAATATAGTTGAAATTCTGTAAAAAAAACTGTATGTAAAATTATGTAGGAACTATAATTTCGAGGCAACGTAAAATTTGTAGGTTAAGAGCTCATAAAAGTTCAAGTTGATATTCGTAATAGTAATAGTAAATTACCTGAGAGAAAACAGATGAAAAACCAGAATGTGGATCAATAATTCCATTTTTTTTAAATCCCTTTTAAAAATTTGTATACTCGTAAATAATAATTATTATTAAAATTCTTATTATAGAGCTGGAAATCCATTTCCGAAGCTTGAGTTCCATTTTTGATTACACAAGCACTGAAAAATTTTCTAATGGATGGTGTACAATATCACATATAACTTTACCCAAGATGAAGTAAACATTAATTTCGCAATATAATATAAACACAATGAATTAACAGATTAAGAATTATGAACATTTGTAAGTTGTGTTAGGAATCCTTTTAATTAGATAGTATATAAGACAGGTCCACAAATAGTTTTGGGAGTCTACTGGGATCATAATAGGTATACTTTATGTTTTTGGGTCCGCTGAACACGAATCTATTGGCAGAATGGAGCTAGCACGTCATGATTTTCAGTAAAATTCAAAAAATGGCTAATAACCTGGCATTTCTGAATGAATTTCGTCCCTAAACCTACAAACCCTAAATTGACAAGTCTCAAACCCATGAATCAACAAGCACAAAACCCACAAACCCCAAACCCTAAACCAACAAGCCCCAAACTGACAAGCTGTATATTAGCAAACACACAAACCCCAAATCCACAAGCTCCGAATCCGCAAACTTCAAATACACAAGCTCTTTATACACAAACCTACACCATAAAGCTGAAAACATCAAACTCACCAACCTCAATTCCATATACTTAAATATCTCACATATTGTAATACTATTTGAGAAATTGGTATAATTTCGGGTTGGTGAGTTTGGGGTTTGATAGTTTGGGGTATGTGGGTTTGTGGGTTTGGGTTTTTTGCGTTTGGGATTGTTGGTTTGGGGTTTGTACGTTGCGGATATGGAGCTTGTGGGTTTGGGGCTTGTGGGTTTGAGGTTTGTGGGTTTAAGGTTTGTTGGTTTTGTGGTTTGCACGCATGTCGATATAGAGCATGTGGGTTTGGGGTTTAGGGTTTATAGTTTATTGAATATGAAGCTTGTGTATTTGAAGTTTGTGGGTTTAGAGCTTGTGGGTTTGGGGTTTTTGGGTTTGAGATTTGTGGGTTTAGCGTTTGTTGGTTTTGTGGTGTGTTCGCCTGTGGATATAGAGCATGTGGGTTTGGGGTTTAGGGTTTGTAGTTTACTGGATATCAAGCTTGTGTATTTGGAGTTCGTGGGTTTGGAGCTTGTGGGTTTGGCGTTTGCAGGTTTAAGGTTTGTGGGTTTAGGGTTTGTAGGTTTAAGGTTTGTGGGTTTGTAGTTTGTCCGTCTGTGGATATAGAGCATGTGGGTTTGGGGTTCAGGTTTATAGTTTGTGGGTTTGTTGATATGAAGCTTGTGAGCTTGTTGCTTTGAGGTTTGGGGTTTGTAGGTTTTGGGATTATTAGTTTGTGGGTTTAAGGCTTGTTAATTTAGGGTTTGTAGGTTTATGGACGAAATAGATGCAGGAATTCCAGGTTTTTAAAAATTTTTCGAATTTTACTGCAAATCCTAACGTGTTGACTCAATTCTACGATTGGATTCCTGTTCAGCGACCCCAAAAACATTAAGTAAACCTATTAGAGTCCCAGTAAAATCCCAAAATAATTTTGCGGTCCTGTGTAATGTAAGGGAAACAGTAGCCAAAATTTAATTTCAAATATTAATTCACGGATTTTTTTTCAAAATTTATAACAAATTTATTATAACCTTTTCTTGTATGAAAGTTAATTTTAACAAATATCATGTAAAAAGTTAGATCATTCAATAATAGAAGATATTAATGTTATAATTTCTTAGAAGTTTGTTAATATTATGGAAAAGTGTGCCTAAAAATAGAATAAATATAATTTCTTTTTTGACATTAATTACCTCAACATTACAACATTAAAAATAATAAAGAAATACTTGTAACCCAAGCTGATAAGGGGAATGTTACGGTTTTGATGGACAATACTGACTATAAAGTTAAAATGGATTCTTTACTTAACAATTCTAATACATACAATAAATCGGATTCTGATCCAGAAATAACTCTTAAAAAATTACAAAATAAAACTTTGCAATTTGATTAATGGCTGCAGAATTTTAAAATTCCTTAACACTAATGTTGTCAAAAAAGATCTTATAACTACTATTACTAATCTTGCTAGGATTTATGGGTTTCCTAAAATCCATAAACCTGAATATCCACTCAGACCTGTAGTTTCTTTCATTAATGCTCTTACTTATTTTTTAGTCACGGCTTTCAGTAAAATAATTTCGGAATCGTTAACAACTTAAAGGTATTCTGCCAAAAATTCTATTGGTTTTAAAGATCGAGTTTTCAATCAAAAAATTTTAGATAATCATATTAGGGCTTCTCGTGATATAAATTCTTTATTTAATGACATTCCCTCAAACTTGATTTTATACAGTAATGAAAATCGATGGTGTTTTATTCGTCGTAATACCAATATACCAGTAGATGAATTTAAAAAGGGAATTTTACATCGATTAGATTCTACTTTTTTCAAATTTGATAATGTTCTTTATAAACGATCTTTTGGAACTCCTATGGGGTCTCCTGTATCTCCTACATTATCGGAATTGGTCATGCAAGACCTTGCATAATATGTCTTTTCAAAATTAGATTTTTAAATTTTTTCTTATACGCGTTATATTGACGATACTTTTTTAAATATTTCATTTGATAAACTGGATTTAATAATTTCTAATTTTAAATCTTTTTATCCAAGATTAAAATTCACATTTGAAACTGAAGAATATAATTCTATACACTTTTTGAAAATTGAGCTTATTAGAGATTCTAACAATAATATCATCACTAACTGATTTTCCCCCAGAAAACACGTATTCTGGTAGATTTCTTAATTATTTATCATGTCATCCAATACATTACAACGTTGGTGTTGTTAGAAAACCTTTTTGATATAGCTATTTTCCTTTCAGATAGACTTTTTAACATAAACAATTTAGATATTGTCAAAAAGTGTTTTTTTTTATAACAACTATCTGAATGATTTTGTTGGCAAACATATTAATAGACGACTCAAGGAATTGGAAACCAGACACAAAGTTCTTAATGATACAGAAAGTATGGTTAAGGTAATTAATGTTAAAAAAGAACTCATATTCATTCCATTTTCAGGCACGCTTTCCAATAATATTAACAGACTTCTTAGAAATTATAACACCAATACTATCTTTAGAGCAGATCTTAAATGTTGGTCTTAGATTTTTTGCATTTGATTTTTTACATTAAATTTATTTTCAAATTATGGTTGAAATTATTCACCATTTTCGTTTTAAATTCCTTGATCGTTAAATTATTAAACTTTTTACATTATATTTGTTCAAATTAACTTTTATACGAGATAAGGTTCAACAAATTTGTTAAAAAGTTTGAAAAAAATTTGTGAATTGATATTTGAAATTATATTTTGGGTAATGTTCTACTTCAATTATATAGTATCTAATTAATATTATTTCTAACACAACTTACAAATGTTCATAGTTCTTAATCTGTTAATCAATTTTGTTTATATTATATTGTGAAATTAAGTTTTACTCCATCTTGGATGAAATCGTATGTGATAATTTATAAATCTTTTGCTAATTTTTTTCCAAGTAACATTTTTTTTAAGCACGAACTTAATATCATCTGGAATCTGTATGAACGCCCCTGTTTCTCCGACATTGTACACCATCCATTAGAGAATTTGTCAGTGCTCGTATAATTAAAAATGGAGTTTTACAAATGTATTCCCAGCTCCATCAAACGAATTTTAATAATTATTATTATTTACACAAATTTTTAAAATGGATTTAAAAAAATGGACTTATTGATTCATATTGTGGTTTTTCATCTGTTTTCTTTCAGGTAATTTACTATTAATATCACGCAAATATCAACTTCAACTTTTATGAACTCTTAACCTACAACTTATACGTTGTCTCGAAATTATAGCTCCCACATTTTTTAGAGAATTTCAACGACATTTTTTATATAAATTTTGTTTTCACTTTTAAATCTCAAGATGATAACAAATCAATTATCATACATAGAACTTTAGTGAAGGGAAACCTTTTAATGTTAATTTTTATAGACAACCATCTTCGTAATGTAATTTTGGTTAGCTGATAATAATATTAGAACTTTATGTACTCATCTTGAAGTTTTTTAGAATAATTTAATTTTTATTTTTAGTCTGAAGAGGGGATCAGTTTTGATTCCCAAACGGCATGTTTTCAATGTTTGACTACCAATTACGTTAAAGAAAGAAAATATATATTTAATATGAAAATATAACATAATTATTAATTGCAGATACTTGGAACCCTAGAAGATTCGCCAAAATTGATTAAATGTAATTCTTTGATTCTTGTTGCAGAATTAAGTTCACTTTCCGATTGTTTACCTGATGGTGAAACCATTTCTGGTGTTCCTCGTTCTGAACCTTCTTCTTCTCCTAGCAGACATTCTACTGGCAGACGTTCTCCAGACACAACTCTTTCTCTTGCTTTGCCTTATTATTCTGCCAGTTCTGCGCCACCTTCTGAGACATCTGGTCGTGCAAGGTCCAGGTCTCCTCAACTCAGGCAAACTTTTCCTCGCGTACTTGGATTTCTCTTCGAAGAGCTTCCATATATTCGACTTATTCTCCCAGAAAATCCGACCCAGACATTACAACTTCGAAGATACACTTTTCCTCCCGATAAACCTGTTCGATTGAGAAACCACAATAATTACCTCATGTCCATTCCAACCGAAGAAAAAATTGTATTATCAACGTCCACTGGAGACGTTTATGCAATATTGGAAAGAACGCCATACAAACAAACAGTTTTTCGTGGAATATTTGCATCTAATATTTTTCGGCCAAGGCGGGTGAAAATAAACATGGAGAGTAGTGCAGTTGAAGAAATGACCCCAGAAGAGATCGCAAATTTTCCAGTCGGCAACAAAATGTCAATCACGAAGCGTTTCAGAGTATTTCGTGTGTGAATCCTCAATTCTTCACACCGTTCCTGAAAACTAAAATAAAAAATATATAAAAGTTCGCGAATCTTTCAGATCTGATGCTTTAAGTTCGGTCTTCATGTTTCTCCCACGTTTAATCCTAGATGGTCACCGCAGGTGAATTTCAATCAAACAATTTTTCAAACTATCCGTTGAGTCTATTAATTATTTCAACTTTGCTGGTATGTTACAATACTTTAGTGGGCATCTTTTGTGACAACAACTATTAAACCATTTTTTTAAGAACTTGAAGAATACCTTTTTTTTTAGATTTTTAGAACTTAGTATTAATGAAGTGTGATCATCTAGGTTTAAGCAGATACTTCTTAAAATTAAAAATCAAACGATTGACATCTGTAATTTTGTAATTTTGCATTTCATGGAAGTACAATCAAAACATTTTCAAATGTCAAGGTCACTAGAGAACTCTTTCAATTCTGAAATCACTCAATTCACAATGCTAATATTTGAAGAGATGAAATGCAAAAGCACACAAGTCACATTATGGAGAATTTTGAGTTAGGATTATGTTCTGTATCTTTCCCATCAATTATATCGCTTGGAATAGTTAAAACCGAGCTAAGCATCACGGGCGTGATGTTCATGTTGATTTTGACTATCCCAAGCGCTATAATTAATGGGAAAGATCCAGAACCACCTTGATAATCCTAGAAAATTCTTTAAAATCTTAATAAATTCCTCGTTATTTTTAATTAATTATTATTAAGAGGTTTCAGTTAATAATAAATAGGTCCATAATCCCCGCATTTTCGCTGGCAACATTATTTAACCATCAGATCATGTTCGAAATTCTATTATAATTTTACGCAACCTCAAAATCGACCCTTAGCACTTTTATCGAATAAATTTAACAATATTTGACCAAAGATGAATGAATTTAAAATTTAAAAAGTTGGCATTGCTTATTAATGTGTGAATCTTTAAACCCAAAAGACGAATTTTTGACAATAGGGACGAATTTTCAATCAAGAAATATTTATCAGTCAAGATTTGGAAAATTTCGAAAGAAATGGTTATTTCGGGAATTAAATATATGAAGAAGACATATTGTAAATTAAATTCGGGCTACATAAATGTTGTGGCTAAAATTTTTTTTTGTCATAAAATTGAATTTTTCCATTTTTTCTCGCAAACAACGATGGATACAATAAAATTTCCAGGTTAATGTCATTACGTTAGAAAACGTTCTATGGAAAATAGCTTTTAGAAAATATTGAGTATAATAAAGGTCGTGTTTCCAGAAAAATATTTTTTCCTCTTCAACTTCCAAAAACAATAAAAAAATATATTTTCTCTAAAACCCCACCTTCTTACACGTAAAAACTTTCAGCTCAACTTTTTTTATATTTGACGTTGCTTTTTAAGAAAAATGGGCAAATTTGATTTTGGGAAAAAATTCTGCTAGCTACAAAAATTATTCAGCCCACATGGAACTCACACGATTCTTTTCTGATGAAAGTACAATTTAAGGAAAATTTTCCAAAAATGAAAGTATGCATTTTTGAAGAGAATCGACTTTTTATATTTTTGATGACAAATTATTAGATAAAAAAGTTACAAGCAGACGACAAAAAAGTTCTGAAAATAAATATACAATAACGAAATTATTCAGAAGTCATGACATACCAACATACAAGCGTGTACAAAATGCTTCCTCTGCGTGTTAGGTGGCGGTCTCCTCCTGCCAGGATTCATTCTTTTGTCAGGTATACTCAAAATGCCAAACAACCTTTTTGTACCAGGTCCAAGTGTCATTATCTGAGGCTAACATTTCCTCGGGTATTTGGATTTCGGTTTCAACAAATTTCATTTCTTTGATTTAGTCCCAACAAAAATCTGACCCGGATATTAGATATTCGCAGATACACTTTTCCTCCTGATATACCTCTTCGTTTGAGAACCAAAAATAATGACCTGTATCTCATGCCAACCGAAGAACAAAATGTATTATCAACGTCCACTGGGGATATTTGCGCAGTATGGAAAAAATTATCAACCAAATAAGTGTTTTCCCGTGGACTTTTTAAACCTACTTTTTTGAGGTCAAAACGGGCGAAAATGAACATCGAAAGCGGCAATGTTGAAAAACTGAAGCCGGAGGAAATCGCAGAATGTTCAGTAGGCAGCGAAACACTAGTAGCTAGGAAGTTTAGAGTATTTTGCGTGTGAATCACAAATATTCTTGCTCGTAATAAAACAAAAAGTCAAAAAGGTTGCGTCGGTCAGATATAGAGCTTCGTGTATGGTTTTTATGCTTACCCAATGTTTATGCATAGACCCTATCAAGTTAAAAGTCAAAAGATTGACAAATGAAATTTTTTAATTTTGAATTCTCTTTTCATGGTGGCTGCTGGATCAAGCAGACTAGGAAATGGCAGGAAATTGTTTCCGACCAAATTTTTATAATATTATAAGAGTTCAGTTATATTGAAAAGATGGGAATTCATTTTCTAACCCATTCTTGACATATTGCGAAATATAATATTTACTTTTTATACATGGCCTCGAAAAGTGGTTTCCGAACTTAGAATCACTGTAGGGCTACAGGTACATTTATCTCAAAACAATTTGATAGGAAAACAATTCAAAGTTTAAAAAAATTTGATTTGTTAACTTTTTAAATTACGAAATCACTTAGTTCATATGGTTTAATTATAAAAACTTTTGTTCAAAATATTTTCCATTTTAATCGTACGTTTTGAATGTAAAGAGTTTCAAAATGCAGTTTGAAAGACTGACGAAAGTAGTCGTTTAAAATTTAAAAAGGATGCACTTTAAATACTTTATTTGAAGTGCATTTTTTATTATTTAAATATTAAAAATTTCAAGATTTCCTAGCTCAAAGTTTTTCGTTCCGATGACCGTAAATTATTTTTGCCAACAATAAATTTTTCTCCTTAATTAAACTGGCCGCCATGATTTTGTTATAGTTCCTTTTCCTTTGACGAATATATTCTTATCACTTGCATTTTGCCTTGCACCTTATAAAACTGGGTCTAAAATAAAAACTGTTCTGCCACAGCGATTGAGATGTTTTATTTAAACATCGAAAACCACCAATAAGATTGGGCATACACGTATGTTTGAACAAAAAGAAAAAATAATTTTAGAAGTTTAAACTATTGAAGGAAAAAATTGAAGATCCGTGAAAAGAAATTGACAGACTGCAAGAAAAAGGTAAGTATAACTTCACTTCTGTTATAGAAATTTTGCATCCATCGGAGTGCTGAAGCGTTATCGTATGTTTTATGCAAAGAAAAAAATGTCTAGATGTTGAGGCGCACCTAAAGCGTAGGCTTTGGACCCACTCCTTCGGCTTGCGGGTTCGATTCCCGCCTCGCACTCTGGAAGAGTCTCGGTGGCCCATGCGGTGAACACTAGCCTAG
>NC_046658.1:135053956-135055071 GCF_010883055.1 Belonocnema kinseyi | reverse complement strand
TCCACCACCAAGTAAGTGTGTGGAGGGTGTGTAAAGGAATAAAGAAGGTGTAAGAAAAATGTAAACCCTTAGGGGACACATTAGAAGCTTCCACTGAAATAACGTTCTTGTGTTTCCTGTCAAATCGGACGAGTTTCTGCTAGAAAACATGTTTTTCTTACTAAAATATAATAGAGAACGGTGGAAGTCACATGCAATTAAGCAATCTTCTCTCGACACAACATAAGACGATTAATTTTTTTCATAACATGCTGATCCACAGTTCGACCTTTGTTGCCATTTGATTGTGTCGATAGCTGTGTTTTCAACTCTTGAATAAAAACTTGGCATAATCGACTGCGAAAGATTTAAGTTGCAACAAAGGTTAAACTTTCGATGCGCTCGATCACGAAGCCTCACACTTGTCAGAAATCGCCCTGTTAGCCCTTATCTATCAGCGAGTGTCTATCTTGACTTAAAGATCGACTTCTTTCATGAGAATCTAATTATGAGTGGAGAATCGAAGTTGGCCTTGCTGTCTAGAAAACAGCAACAAAAGAAAGGATTGTAAAAAGAATATCATGCAATATTATACAGTGGGTACTATACTGCACTGAAATGAAATGCACACGGTGATCCTGAAGCAAGTTTAGGTTGAAAAAAAATGTCATCCAAAACGGAGAACGCCACTGTTTTCTACAGTTTTCAAGCTTTCTAAAACGCTCTTGCACGAAATCGGAGCTGCTCGTTTGTCGAAATGGCGCCGGAAAATATTTTTTATATTTTTTAATACCAATAATAAAAATACGTATTTAGCAAATTTATCGTAGTCGGTTGGATTTGATTTATATTATTATTATTGATCAAATTGAATACAATTATAAGATTTTCTCGTTCTAATTGAACTTTTACAATCATTTTTCGGTTCTAAGCTGATTTATATAACAGTTTTTTTATATTTTTTTTATGTTGAATTATGCACAAATAAACTTTTATCAATGTTTCTTTCTTGACTGCGGGTAAAATATGTTTGAGTTTTCCTTTTTCCATTGCTCTTATGTATTACTAAAAGACCCATCAGAGTGTCGAGTGCAGTGGTTCTTAAGGCGCGTGCATTTATAGAAGGAAAAAGCCAG
>NC_046658.1:135045645-135053856 GCF_010883055.1 Belonocnema kinseyi | reverse complement strand
TATATAAATCAGCTTAGAACCGAAAAATGATTGTAAAAGTTCAATTAGAACGAGAAAATCTTATAATTGTATTCAATTTTATCAATAATAATAATATAAATCGAATCCAACCGACTACGATAAATTTGCTATATACTTATTTTTATTATTGGTATTAAAAAATGTAAAAACTATTTTCCGGCGCCATTTCGACAAACGAGCAGCTCCGATTTCGTGCAAAAGCGTTTTAGAAAGCTTGAAAACTGTCGAAAACAGTGGCGTTCTCCGTTTTGGATGACATTTTTGTTCAACCTAAACTTGCTTCAGGATCACCGTGTGCACTGGAACCACGTTTATAATTGATCTTACTTATATCCTCTCGCGCTTATATAATAGCTTGGCATCCACCACCTCGCACTATCACGTGACAAATAAGCCAATCAACGCGCAGAGCGGCCATTTTCCCCTTTTCTGAGCAGCATTGGTGGGATCCCCTCCCGGGAGGAGTAAGCACGATTTGACACACGAGTTGAAAAAGAGCACGATTTTCGCGTGTCTCCGTATTTTGTAACGCTTGAGAGAAGCCGTGGTTGAAAAAAGATAGAAAGAGAATTTCATAGCGGATTGGCGATTCGATGTGTACTACTCCTGTGAACTGAAAGCTTTCATTTTTGTCGGTTTTCCGAACAGAAACGCCAACTCTTCGAGGAATTTCTGGAAACGATCATATAACTTGTCACCAGAATATGCATCGAGTTATGATTCTCACAGGAAATCCCCTAATGGAAACAGATTCCCATATAACAGATCGCGACATCAATATGACAGACCGCCACCAATATAAAAGGTCAAAACCATCGTCCACTTTTTGAGACTCTCTGAATCTGAAAAACAGGTTTTTACAAATATGTCTGTCTGTCAGTCTGTCTGTTTATCCATTCGTGGATGGTTTTTTTGTTAGCATGATAACTTTTGAAAGAATTAAATGGTTGGATTTTCCTTTGGTAAACTCTTTTAGTATTTTAAAATAAAGGTCAAGTTTGTTAGCCATCCATTTTGGATGATAATACAAAAAGATTAGCAAATTTTGAATATTTCTGATATCACTTTTTTTTAATTCAAAAATTTTCTGTACGGATATTCATAGTATTCGAAATGACAAACAATTTATTCTAATGACTTTTTCGATGAATGCAAAATTAACCAGAAGTGTAGCATTTAAAAAATTACAAAAAATACACGAAAATGAACATTTAACGCCAAATAATGCATGGTATGAAAAACAGTCAAGAAAAGAAACATGTTGTTTTTGCTCTACAAGATTATCACAACAACTTTTTAAATTTTCTTGAAAAATCAAAAATTCAAATCTTGACAGCATAAGATATAATAGAAAATCAAAAATTAGATTTCTTCATTGAACATTGGAGTTAATAAGATTTCTAGGAGAGTTATCGAGCTTGATTTTTGGATTAGCTTTCAATGTTCTTATAAATAAACAAATATAACGAAAAAATTCCCTTTTTTCTGTTTGACGTTCCCGGCATTCGTCAATAGCAGACCAATTTTTGAAGACGTTTCAGTTGCATAAAGTAGTATTGGTTAAGGATATTCCAGTATTAAACAAATTTTAGCCACGATTTTCCATAAATATACGATTTTTCAGAATATATTTTAATAATTTTGAATGAAAGCAATATTATATAAAATTTTTTTTTTTATTAATATAATTATTTTTTCAAACAAATTCATTAATCAGGCACTTGTCGACAGAAAATTCGTTTTTCTTCTATGTCAACCATTTTTTAATTAGAAACTTCCTGGATAATTCAGAAAAATGTATAATTTTTGATTAATGTGGTGATTTTTTTCAAACAAATTTAATAAAAAAATGCATTATTGGTGCATCTTTCGACAGAAAAATTCAATTTTGTTTCGATGTCAGAGCGTGTTATGAGAATGTGCCCGCAAAGCGGGCGGATTTTTTCGTTGAGAATTCATCTTTTATATTTGAGAATATAATTACTTGGTTAAAACTGGAACTAATTACTAAATTCATAAAAAATTAAGACTTTACAGAAATATCCACCTCACCTAAATCAGCTTATCTAATTTTTGGATGATCCCTGAATAAATTCACGAAACAAAGTTAGAAGGCAAAAATGACGTAAGATAGACGGCAAGGACTGGTCAAATTTTACTTTATCATATCTTGCTTAGTTAAATTAATTAAATTAACTAATAAATGGTAATTATGCAATTATAATTATTAATTAAAATTTTTCATCATTTTTGTTAAAAATCTTCTTATTGTATCTTCTTATCGTAAAGTAAAAAGTAAATGGAAACAATCGTTTCAAAACTTTGCCTTTAAGTCATTGCCGTATCACGTAAATTGTGCAACGCCGCGAATGCTTATTACCCGATTGCTGAACGAAAATGCAGAATTTGTACTCTTGGAAATTGAAATTTCTGACAAGATAAAAATACGATAAACGTCGCGTTTGTTAATTGGCTATCACAATTATTTTTGAAAAAAATAGACTTCCGTATTAACGCTTAAAAAATGTAGGTTTCTACACTTCCTTAATAAAAAAAGCCTTCATATCCCTTAAAATCCTTAAAAAAGCTATAAAATCTGTTTGAATGCACTACAATCTCAGTAGAGTATGTTTAAAAGTCCAGTTATTTCATAAAAAGCAATTGATTTCATAAAGCGCGTCATTAGTTTTAACGAAGTCTGTGACATGTTTTTCTTTGATATAGAGTCTTATCAACTCTAAGTATCTTAGAAAAACAAAAGTTTGGCAGCTTGAATCCAAGAGATAACGACTGTCGTGTCGATTGTATAAGTTAATGAAGCAATAGAATGTTCATTAGTCACATAATCAGTGTGTCCTCTAGTTAGAAAATATGAAGATTGTCTATACCCAGGTCTTATACCTCTTGGTTATCCTCGATTTTATGGGTGAATATAATAGTATAATATTTCTTTACAAAGCTTCAAGTAGTCCATTTCACTCCCAGTGGAAATAAATAAGTCCGCTACCCGCAAAAAACCCTAAAAAAGCAAATGAGGCTGCATTCAATATATTTAAAAATAGTAGGGAGAAATTTTTCATTATCATATTAAGGTTTTAGCTCTTCTTCAGATATACCATGAATGCTTTGAAATCCGTTGAAATCCCTGAAGAAAACCTGGTATCAGTGAAAAACCCTAGAAATGCATTGGAATCCTCTGCAATCTTTTAAATGTCATTCCTTCTTTGTGCGACGCCGGTGCAGTTGAAAAAGTCGCGGCCTGTTAGAACTACTGGATTAGGCATGGTCATCGGGGTATCAATAATCATTTAGGAACGTTCGAAGTAGTCCGACAGTGCTGCCCCGTTGCTAATGATGGCAGTACCATTGCATTGTGAGCTCGCCCTCTTCCTAGTCATCATTTCCATGTTGGAAACCTTTAACATTCAATTTTATCTGCAATTTTGTTGAAAAGTTGTCGGTATTCTTGTACGAGTTTTCCTTAATGAAAATGGTGTTCTCCTTGGAAGGTTTACCTCTGGTTCGGATAGTAGACTGCATTACGTGCCGCTTTTCTTCTCCGTCAGTCTTTATCGATGCTTCTTATTTTACGAAAGAGATTTATATTAAGTTCCTCGAAATTCACAACTTCCGATCGCGTGTCGTTTCCAGGTTAGGTTTCGCTTCGGTGAGCTCTCAGAAGGTTCATTTTAAAAATTTGTGGATGATTTTCCAAGATGACTTTACAACACTTAGCACAGTTAAAATACCTTGAATAGATAACCTCCCTTACATTTGCTGAAATCCCAAGTAACCACATAAAACTCGAATGAAATTCAATAGAAGCTTTCAAAACTCTCAACTAAGCAATTAAAAATTAAGTGCTATCAAAATGCAAAGTTCGAAATTATGAGCTTAGAAGCATTAATGTTTTTTCAAACTTAAATAAAAATAAAAATTAAATAGCAAATTATTTTTATTTGAAGTCGTGTCGAATTAATAATTGTTTAATTGCCGTTTATGCTGTTACTTAATTATTCGCGGTCTGGCACAGGGCAGGGAAGGAGTCATTATCGGCTCGGTTGAAGTCGATCACATATAGCACCTTGTACCAAAACAAAAAGGTTTTGGTGGTTTTAAAATATTATAGCAGATATAACTTCTGGAAGCTACGACCGCGCTCGTTCAAGGAATGATCGATCCGGTCGCAACCGGAAGTAATACGTCATCCGATTCGACACTTCCCACAACACCAGAAGACGATCGAGTCGGGAAAGTCACTTAACAAAAACCGAAAGTAAAGGAAATGCAGAATTAAAGAATGGAACTAAAATACCCAAATGGTCAAAAGAAATACTGACTTTCAATGAGATATTAAAGGGTCCCAAATAGCACACTTGATTAAAAACTGGTGCAATAATCGGGGTGACTACACACGCCAGAACCCTGGTTGACACCGAACCCCCAGGAAAAAGGGTCCGAGTCTGATCAACACTTACCAAAATTTTATTCTAACAATTGAAATTATAACGATCAATGTTTAGCACTCTTAAATATTACGATTCAAGGCTTTCTTTTCTCACCAATTCATTGACAAATTCTTTAGTATTAAGTATTATATAAAGACGCTTGTTGCTAAATGTTAAAAGATTGTTCCTTTTTTAAATTAAAAACTTGAAAAGTAAATAGGTTTATGTAGTTGCAATCGGATTTTTAAATTTGTTTAAAAATTAATAATATAAAATAATTCAGAATTATGCATTGTCAGCTAAGTTGTTTCATACATAAAAAAATTTACAAATAAAACGAACATTATAAAAAAAAGTTAAAATCAAACTAAATTTATATAAAATTACATGATTAAATATTAAATTTACGATATTTCAAGTGACAAGATAGGTTTTCCTTAAAAAACTTGCAAAAAATGCAGGTCAGCAAATAAAATCACTCTCATCTTCCGCTCAAACGGGAACCTTGATAATCTTAAATAATTCTTTGAAATATCAATCAACTCTTTAAAATTATGTAAAAATTCTCTATTTTCCCGTCACGTCTTCAAATCTTTTGATATAGTTGACAACATTTTTTAATTTTTTGAAATATCTTGGATTACGTAAAATTTCTTAAAATATTTAAATTCCCCTGAAATCCAATGAATTTTGTAAATCTTTGAAGCTCTTCTAGGTCCTATAACTATGATCGATTTTTAAGATTGCCACTAAGCTGTTTTAGCCAGTCAGCAAAGAAGTTTTAAAATATGTTATATGTAATACGCGCAATTTTTTTAAGTCGTAGAATTAGTGTTATTTGTTTCAAAATATATAGTTGTTCCAAGGCATAAAACTGAAATGCCGCTTAATGTGATAAATAATATTAATGTGTCAATTTTAAAAGTGAAATGGAGGTAAGACCCTTTTATTATATGAGAACCCCTATTTTTGACTGCGGATTTGAAAAGAGCGGGAAATTTCACGTCAAGATGCCCTCACGACTAGATTCCCTTTTTCTGAATTGCCTTGGTTTCTCAGAGTAAACAAACGTTTGTTTATCCCGAAAAACCAAGACTATTCAGCAAAAGGGCATCTGGTCGTTTCTCAGATATTTGATCTTAATTTTTAACCTTTCCAAGATCACAAGAAGCATTTTTCTACCGGTCATTTTTGACGTAAAATTTCCCGCTGTTTTCAAATCCGTAGCCACAAATAGGGGTTTTCATTTAGGAAAAGGGTCTTACTTTCATTTGACCTACAAAATTGACCTATGGGTCAAAACTGATGGTACAATCAAATGTCCCCCGTGGTCCTGGTCAACCCTTGTCCGAACTATTTCTTCGTAGATAAAGCATTTTAGAAGATAATTGCGCATTTTTCAGACATTTTACGTCAATAATTTGAAATTAAAAAAAGTGAATTTTACCTTAATTTTTTACATTTCCAAGGTAACAAAACCCTTTTTTCCACAGGTCATTTTTTACGTAAAATTTCCCGCTTTTTTCAAATCCACAGTCAAAAATAGTGGTTCTCATTTATGAAAAGGGTCTTACCTCCATTTGACCTTGAAAATTGAAACCAAGGTCGAAATTTATGATACAGTGAAATTTCCGCCTCGCCCCTGGTCAAGCCCTGGTCAACTCATCTGAGTTTTTGTTTATCGAGTTTTGTTTACTAATATTATTGAATTTAATATTCATAAAATTTGGCTAATTTAGAATAAAAAATTTTCAGTTTACCGAAAATTCTACTAATTTGTAGTGAAAGTAATGTTGCATTTTAAACTCATCACTACAATATTGATTTTTACAGAACTCCGTTATATTTGCTTTCACTATGCCCTAATGCGTAAATTGTACAGATTGGATTTCCCTGTAATGCAAAATAAAAAACCATAATTTCCTTCACACAAAGAGGTTTTTGTTATAAGATAAATTTCAAAGTCTTTAGGATAAAGATTTGATTTTTATTTGAACACAGAGACGCAAGCACAGCAAGGTGCTTATCATTAGATAAGAGTCAGAGCGATGTTTTGAGTCATGCCTTCGTCATCCCGGCTTTACATGTTTTGAGTCACAGGCGATTCAATATTCATATTCGCAAGTTTCTTTATGATTTGAGTATAATTTAATTCTGTTTTAATTCCAAATTATGGAAACAAAACTGACTGTATCATTTTGAATATTCTTAGTTTTTAAATTTAATGTCTGTTGTACGTGTTCACACTTCGGTTTTTTTCGAGATAGGGTTTATTCAAAAAGGGTTTTTTATGGTATCTTGTGTAACTGATTTTAATTTAAACATTTTATGGCTGTTTTACGATCATACGAAAAATGTACTAGTTGATATTTCAACAAAAAGGAGTTGGCTTTCAAATTAAATGCAGTCCCAATAAACCAAAAAAAGATAAATTCTCAGTGACACATTTAATAGATAATATTTGAAACCAATAGATTTATATTCAAAATAAATAATCAATGACTTGCAAAAAAATTTTCAACGAATTTCTTGAATTTCCGACAAAAAAACATTTTTTACACAAGAGTGAACACAATTGCAACGAAATTCTCGAATTTTCAAACCAAAATACTAATTTTCAACAAAGCAGTTAAATTTTTAGACAAGAAGAATGACTTTCTTACAGAATTGTTAAAATTACTACAAGGCGTTAAAATTTTTAATAAATAAAATAATTTTTAATCATAAAGCAATCCTCTTTTCCTTGTTCCAGAATTAAGTTCACAGTTCGAGTGTTTGCCTAATGGTGCTCCGATTCCTGGTGTTCCTCGTTGTGTACCTTCTGCTTTTTTTGCTTCTGACAGACATTCTCCTAGCAAACCTCTTCCTCCTGCCAGACTTAATTCTTCTTCCAGTTTCCTATCACCTGCCGAGCGTTATCTTCCTGCCAGGTCCAGGTCTCCTTCTGCCAGACCTTATCCTTCAGCCGAGTTTCCTCCACCTGCCGAGTCATCCGTGCGTGCCAGATTCGGGTCTGCACCTCTCAAACTCACTTTTCCTCGCGTACTTGGATTTTTCTTTCAAGAACTTACATCGATTCGACTTATTCCACAAAAGAATCCGAATCAGATATTTCAACTTCACAGATACGTTTTCCCTCCCGATACATTAATTAAATTGAAAACCAAACTGGATGGCCTAAAGCCCATGATAAAACAGGAACAGATAGTACTATCAACGTCCGATGGTGACGTATGTGCAATACTGGAAAAAATCGCAAACAGACAGACTATTTTCCGTGGATTATTTATATCTGTTCGTAAGCATTCTAAAAGGGCCAAAATAAACATGGAAAGCAGCGTGGTTAAAGAAATGACCCCAAAAGAAATAGAAGAATGCCCAGTCGGCAACAAAGTGCCAATTTCAAAACGGTTTAGAGTATTTCGTGTGTAAACCACAATTTAAAAATCATTTAATCTACATTTAGTAATTTGAAAATATTTTGCTGTCAAAATTGTCCAATTAAATCGTTTTTTTCATTTTTATTTAAGAGAAATTAAAAACTAATTTGGGAAAAATTATCGAATTTTAATAAATGACGGCTTACTTTTTGTGAAACCTAATCTCTACTACTCTATTGTTTCCAAGCTTGAAAGCAAATTTTTTTTATGAAAGAAATTATTAAACCTAATTTTTTTATACATTTCATCTACCAGTAAGTATATTCGACGATTATTCACTCTTCTTTAAAATTGGAAACAGA
>NC_046658.1:135041746-135045545 GCF_010883055.1 Belonocnema kinseyi | reverse complement strand
TTTTTTATGAAAGAAATTATTAAACCTAATTTTTTTATACATTTCATCTACCAGTAAGTATATTCGACGATTATTCACTCTTCTTTAAAATTGGAAACAGAAAGAATTGTAGAGGCGGCCTCTGGAAGTTAAAATCTGTTAACTAATCAAATTCCCGAAAATCGTTTAACACCTGTTGAAATTCTATTTGAGAAAAGTGATACAATTCATATTTCCCTAAAGCGCAGAAGATTGCCTAAATAGCGAGATTAATTTTAAGGAAACTTCTGACAACATTTATTTCCTTAACACTGATTCTTATCAAATCTAAATATCTCAGAAAGCCTTAAATCTTAAAGATAACGAGAATGGTGTGGATTAAATAAGATAATGAACCAGTAGAATAATCAGTAATGGCATTGTTAATTAAGTTCTTCATTAATACATTAATCAGTTTGTCATCTACTTAGAAAAGATGAAGATCGTATATACTATGTTCTTATCCTTAATGGTTATCCTCGACTCCATTGGTAAATATAACAAATGCTTTTTTAAATTATAAGCACACGGTAGTAAAAATGCGTGTATTTCAACATTAATTGGCAATATACATTGTAAATTTAAATGACAAATTGAACATAATCACATCAGTCGCTAGTTTAAGCGCGCCTGGTCTGTGCGTTTGTTGAATCTCGCGCACTCAATTCTTGACAGACATTTGTGAATGTATATTTTCTGAACAACCTTAAAATAAATAAAAAAACTACAATCCTTTTTTCAGACATTTTATCTATCTCGCGTTGTTGTGCTAAGAATAAAATTTTAGTTTTCATATTAATTTTTACGCATACAGTGAAAGTATTGAAAAATTGATGAAAGCCATTTTGTAGGATTTACAAAAGGTATAATTTGAAAAAAATATTATAGCTCCTTTTTGAATTTGTTCCCGTATTTTGATCCATTCTAAATTTGAATTTTTGATTTTCTGCATAGTACTTTCGATCAATAAAAGCAAAAAGACAAGTCCTCTCAAGAAAAAGGAAAAAGCAAATGTGTAGGACTTTAAAAAAATATAATTGCTCTTCAAGACATTTTTCTTATTTTGTGTCGTTTGGTTCAGAATTTAAATGTTCGGTGACAAATTTAGGACAATTTTAATACTTCTTCAGTCATAAATACCGAGAATGTAATAAATCTTGAAAAATTAAGACCTGTTTTTCAAATGAATAACTTTTTTCTATCAGTTTGTTTTCGTAAATTTTTTCGTCATTCCACAAATGTTTAATTATAATCTGATTTTTATGATTAAAACCAAAAATACGCTTCTTATGAAAAAGTTAATTATAACAAATTTGTAGTTCTTTTTCAGCTAACCGTGTTTTTTTAATAATATTTTTTTAACGTGTGTGTTTTTGTTTGTTTATTAATTATTTTTCGTATCTTACGTAGTAAGCATCTAAAAGCGCTTTAGAGGAACAATGTTTTTCTTCCCAAGATTTTTTTCATATCCTACGTTGCTTGACTGAAAATTTTGATTTTCGATTGATTTTTTTAATATTATAAATGCTGTAATTCTAATAATTTTCTTTTCATCGAGAAAAGCCAATTTGATACATGATTTCGCTTTCTTGATACTATGAATAGCCGTATATAAAATTTTAATATCTAAAAAAATGGTCCCAGAAATTTATAAAAGTCTCTAAATTTTTGAATTATTATCAAAAATGGCTAGTTAACCAACTCTTCCTTTCTTTTAGGACTTGAGAAAAGTGTGATAATCGGTAAAAACGATCACAAATTCTAAATAAACATTATTATAATTATGATAAAAAGAAATATTTCGGGTTTCAATCGTGTACAAAACTACGAATTTTGCCGAAGCTTCATGGAAATTGCAGTTCACTTCTTCAGGGCTAACTTGAAACTGAGGTATCAGGTTATGCTGTTCATATGGGTACTCTCTACGATGCCTGTGATTGGCTGGAGCGCCCCACCGTGGGGATTGGTCGAACCTGATTGACCAATCCTACATTTTTGCCTGAATCGAGGTGCTGCCCTCTTCTACTTTTCGACGTTTCTATGGTAACCGCATCCTTTGCCTACGACTACGGGAGGGTTGGGGCCAAGGTGCGCATTGAAAGCCAAACCGAATGTGCCGGTAATTTTCTGTTTCTTGATTCCCGCGATTGCCTTCGTCAGCCAAATATATAGCTTTTTTGGGGCTGGCTCTGCACGCCAAAAATATTAAGAACACTTAATTAACAAATTAGATTAAAATTAATAAGTGCCTAGAAATTTAAAATGTTAAAATTAATTAATTTCTTTTACGGTTTCTTTCTAAAAAAAAAAAAATTTCGAGATACTAAATAAATTTGTAAAAAAATTCGTTTCCTACTTTAGATTTTCAGTGACATTTCAAAAATTATATTTTATAACAAAATTAAAAATTTAAATGAAATTAAGATAAACTTAAGAAGTAAATAAAGTTTTGTTTAGTCAAAAAAATATTTTAATTTAAAAATTGAATGAAGTGTTATTAAATTAAATAAATACCTCGTCTGGTTTCTTTTAGAAGAAAAAATTTGTAGATATTAAATAAATAAGTTTAAAAAAATTCTTATCATACTTAAGAATTGTAGTGAAATCTCAAAAATTATTTAAAAAATAATAATTTGTACAAAAATAGTAAAATTAGGTTAGATGACTTCGGGATTTAAATATCTTCTAGGTCTATTTTTAAATCCTAAAATATTGTACTACTTTTCGCATAATTAAGGTATAACTGAAGTAATATTTATACTTCTTTGCAGTTTCGACTTAACAATTTATATTGAATTACAAGGAAAAATGTAAGGTTTTCACTACTTATTTAATTATTTATCAAAATTATATTAAAATTCTGTTTTTTCATTTATTATTCAAAACGTATAATGTTTTTTCTGATTATTTAATTAATGATAAAACCAGTAACTAGACTGTGACTTGCATAGATCTGAAAAGTATCAATGAAATGTTATTTATTTTGTCAATTATGCTATTTAAGGTTTGCATTATCTTATAACGGATTTTTTCTTTTATCAACAAAATATTATTTTACCTGAATGTTTTCCAAATGAATAATAATAAAAGCCAGAATATCTTTTATATTCTATCATTGTACTTTTTAAAATTTACATATTTTTGTTGTCCCCAAAGATACATTTTTTACTTTATTAATTATTGGGATAATTCTTTTTTTATATTAATTTTGATATATCTCTTTCAATAAAATCATTTCTTGGAGAGAAATTCAAATTGACAGTATACCCAAAAAAATCCAGTTATTGGTGCTGAATGGGTCTCCAGATTTTTCTTGTTCTTTTTATACTTCTCAATTTTGAATTTGATATAGTTTAATATTTTATTTATATAATACTTCCAATGAAAACATAGTAGTTTTATATCTACAAGTCTAGAAAGTCTTATAGAAAATTCCATCAAATAAAAAGTCACAAAATAGATTAAAAAAAATCTTGAACTGTATTTTGAATTAAAAATTTACAAGAATGATAAATTTTAATTTAATTAACATTCAAGTTTAAAAATTTGAGAGCAGTTAACCATTTGGCTCCGAAACTGAAGATATTATAACAAAAGAAATGGAAAAATAAAGAATTACAAAGAACTGAAAAGAGTTCAATAATTTTTTGCGAACAGAAAAATAACCGGAAATTTGTTGCTTTGGTTAAAACGGCCACCTAAATTTATTAGCATTTTAAAAATTATTATATTCATTGGTGTTTTCCTTGGAAGATAGTTATACTTTCTCGTACTTGTAAAA
>NC_046658.1:135040526-135041646 GCF_010883055.1 Belonocnema kinseyi | reverse complement strand
AAAAATTCATATTTTTTAAAACTCACTTTGATCTTTGGGGTTGACTCTTTTGTTGAAAATCTAATTCCTCTATTTAGTCGAAAATTATTTTTTTTAACATGTAACAATTTTCTTGACACTTTGGATTTTTTGTTTCGTTCTAAATTGATTTTTTATCTGAAAATTGCACTTCGCAATTTTTGTTAGAAATGTATACTTATAAGTTTAAAATTCAATTATTTGGTAGAAAAATTATTTATTTGGTTGGAAATTCATCTTTTTGGTCAAAATTAATTTTCTTGATTTTTTTTATCGTGTTTTTATTAAAAATGCAATTGTTAAGGTCTAAAGAAGTATATTTTGATGAAGGATTTAATAATATGGTAGAAAGTTAAAGTAGGATTCGTTTGTAAATGAAATTTTCGTTAAAAATCCATATTTTTGGTTTTAATTAAACTATTTAATTAAAAATTAAACTATTTTAACGTATTTTATTAAAAATTTGTGTTTGTTAAATCTTGCTTTCTTCAACCATATTTTTATTTTGGCATAAAATTAAAACTTTTATTTGACAGTTCGGTTTTTTGATGTTCGAAATAACTTTCTTCTCTGAAAATTGCAACTGATCTATTCTTGATTAGAAATTGATCCTTCATAAGTTGAAAATTTAACTATTTGGTAGCAAATTCATGGAGGTTGTTAAAAAATTATCTTTTTGGTAAGAAAATTAATCTCCATTGTTAAAAATTCGTTATATATTCCGACTTTAAATTTTAGAAATTTAAAGTGTTGCATATTGTATTCAAATCAATTGAATGTGAGTTTGAAATAAGAACTGATACGAGGGGTTTTATTAGATATAAGGCTGATGTGTACAATGTGAAAATTGTTTTGAAGCTATTTATGAAAAAAATTAATCGCCATTTTTAAACGCTTGAAGCCCCTAATTTGATGGTATTTCTTTGTTATTAAAAACTTCAAAAAAATTAATTTAAAGAAATAAATCAAATCAAATTTTTTTCAATTCTCGCTAGGAAATTTTTTACAAGTACGAGAAAGTATAACTATCTTCCAAGGAAAACACCAATGAATATAATAATTTTTAAAATGCTAATAAATTTAGGTGGCCGTTTTAACCAAA
>NC_046658.1:135021006-135040426 GCF_010883055.1 Belonocnema kinseyi | reverse complement strand
ATATAATTTCATTTCGTAAAATCATCGACCACTTTTTTCTCCTGGAACCTGATTTCCAGCACTACTATTTTTTAATTGAAAATTTTCTAGTTGAGAAATGTTGAAAGCCATATAGTTGATACGTGAAAATTATTATTCGTTTCAGCAATAAGTTTCGAGAATTTCAAATTTCGTAAGAAATATTTTAAAGAGTGGGAAATTTTAAAAAATTTCACTTTGTGAAATTCATTTCAGAGCAATAATTATTTTCCCCTGATAAAACGGTCACTTTATAACATTAAATTAACGTGTTATTAAAATCCGAAACTCGTACCAAAACAGCTGATTTATATGTTGAAAAATGGGGAACTTTTTATCATCTTTTAGGTTAAAAATTCTACTACTTTTCTGCAAGTGGCAGTTATTTGAAATTTTTTTTTGTGTATTTTGAAAAATTATCTACCCTGGTTAAAAAAATGTCGAAAAGAAAGCACGAAATTCTAAAAGTGTAATTTTTTGCAAAAACTTGTATATTATAGTAAAAAACTTTACAAGATTTCTGAAAAAATGCAGTTAAATACCAAAAATATTTTTCGAATCTTAAATATTCCTTTTTTAACCAGTTAGTTTTATTTTTTCAAATTAAAGACTATCTTGTTTTACTATTTAGCGATATTTTACTTTTCATAAAAAATGAAAAGTTATTCACATTTTTAGAAGGTAAGCAATTTTGAAGTTAATTATTTGAAATAGAAAGCCTTTAGACGTTACAATTCGTATTGTTTTATTTAATAAACTTTGAGTATGCAAGTGAAATTATGGAATCTTAATTCATAAAGAACAATTGAACAATTATAAATTTGAAAAAAATTTAAGTCAGTTTAGGATATATTTACTACTTTTGAGAAGATCCGAACTTAATTTAAAGGTGGAGACGTTTTTAAAACATAGAAAACTAAATTTAGATTTTTGAGGATTTCATAGTAAAATTTTGAAGCCCTTTGAGGATCTTTGAAGGTTTGGAAAAACACCTGACCGGAAATCAGAAGTTCTGTGGTTCGATTCCCAATGGAGTGAAGATGGAGTAGGATCTTTTTTTCAAGAAATAATTATAGTTTAAAAAAAATTGCTTATGTTTGCTGGGAAAATTAAAAATCATTTTTATGCTGAATAATTAATTTTATGATCATATAAATAGAAACTTGAAAGATGACCTTTCCTTAATAAATGATAATTGAACAACTATTAATTTATAAATCAATCGAGTAATTTTACAACATATTTAGAAGTTCTGAAAAGATTCCAAAATAATTAAAAACGTAAAAATATTTCAAAATATTTGCAACACAATTAAGTCCGTTGACATTTTCGTTTATTTTTTAATTCATAAAAATCCCTACTGACGATCAGTGAGATTTCACTTGTTCATTCAGTGAAATTACTTTACTGGTTTAGTCAGTAAGGTTCACTGGTTTCTTAGAACCAGTTGTCATTTGGTTATACGCGTTTTTTTTTAAGCCGATTATGTATACCACTTGCTATTTATCACTGTTGTGCTAACATTTGTAAAATTATCTCTCAAAAACCGCCCGTCTTTATTTCAACGTATCGCGTCGTCTAAAGTCAAAGCCCAAGTTGCCAGGGGCCTCTCTACTTTAAGGCCATGTAATGAGTGGACCAGCTGATCAAGTCAGTCCTAAAACCAATATTTTCTTACCCATATTTAAAAATAAAAGCTTAAATAACGCGGAAAAATTGTTTGGATAATATTAATAAATATTAACGGACTGTTTTTGGCAAGGCACAAGGTTGAGGGAAGAAGAAAGTTTATTTAAGAAAAGAAGAAAAGTCGACCAATCTGTATTACCCACAGACCCGTAGAAGTTCGAAGTTGTCTACTCGCTGCGTTAGTGCTGCTCTGATACATTATTTGCGTTTCAAGTGCAAACATTAGGTTTTACACTAGTTTTGTATAATGTTCGAAAACAATTTTTTTTGGCTCAGTTTGATAAATATATACCTCATAACTAGCAAAATTAAAAAATTAAAAAATTCTTGCAGTGTTCTAAAGTGCGGTCGGTATTTTTACAAACTAGTAATTAAAAAAATCTTTCTTTACAATTCTAATGATTTAGGACCAGCAGAGACACCTTTCTTAGTACCTTCGATTTAGCGTGTCAAATTTTTAACGCGATATCTCATTCCGTGTGGACGTAAGTTAGCGAAGAAAAGTACCCATGTAGCTTCCAGTTTTATTTTCTGTGAATTTTTTTTCTTCAAAATTTTGAATGGATTTTTTAGTGGTTACTGGAATCTCTGATTTATTCAAATTTCAAAGCATTTTGTGCTTTGAAAATTTTATTTCTTAGTAAGGGGGTGGTTTTTTGAAAATGGGGATAGTTTTTGGATCTTTTTAGTGCATTCGGGAGCCCAAAATAAGTCCAAAATTCTGGTGTCCGTTGTTTTTTTCGAATTTGAATTTTTACATAGGGGGTAGTTTTATTTCTAGTAGAGGTGGGTTCTGGAAATTGTTTGTTGGTGCATTGAAGAGCCTAAAAAACCCCAAAATTCTGACGTATTTGATTTTTTTTTATTTTAATTTTTAGATATTAGAGGTGCTGGCTTGATTCAAGCAGGGGGTGACTCCCCATGCAAATGCGCTGAGTCAGTTTTGTGAAGTTTCTTGAATGTAAAATAATGGTATTCTTGCAGTCAGAATGGTAGAAGAAACCTAAATTAAAGTGAGGGGTTTTGCCATCTCAATTTCCAAACTGCCCTGAGCATTGTTCGAAGACTAATTCTTTTATTAGACATTTTAGAATCCTTTGTCAAAAATCGCGCTTCATTAGACAAAGAAGTTTTTCAGCAGCCTTTGACCAAATGCTCAGAGCAGTTTGGGAATTGCGATGGCAAAACCCCTGGTTTTAATATAGGTTTAATGTACCATTCTGATTGCAAGAAAATCATCATTTCACAATTGTAACTTACTGTAAAACTAGAATTTAATAATAAATTAATGTAATTCTAAATAAATGTCGAAACTTAACGATAATTAAAAAGTGTCATTAATGTTACTTTTAAATTTTCCCAAGGATCTTGAAATATTTTTTAAATTTCAGATTTTTTAACAAAATTAAAAAAGTTGTTACGATAATCTTGCAGGGGCCTCAAAAATCTACGTTTTTTCTCTCTTTACTTTTCTTCTTATCGTGCGTTTTTTGGCTCAGAATCTTTGATACATTCTCATTATAATGATAATGTATTGGTTTAATGTGAAAACTAACCTTTGCGGATTTCATCAAATTTCGCCATTTTGAGGCACCCTGAGAAAATTTTTTTTTTACGTCGATGTCTATATGTCGTCGTTGTCGTCGTCGTTGTTGTTGTCGTCTTTATGCCGAATAACTTTCGAAAGATTAATTTGATTAGATTGTGCTTTGTCACACAGTTTTAGAATTAAGAAAAAGATCGAGCATTTTCAAAATTGAAAGAACCAAACGACAATAAACATTGCACGCCAAATAATAATCTGGATATGAAAAAATTCACGAGAAGAAAAATTTATTTTTCAAGGCCATTCTCATTAATAATGAGAAGGTATTCGTTTGATGTGAAAACTAAGTTTCGCCGATTTTATCAAATTTTGACGTTTTAAGGCCCTTTGAGTCAGAAAAAAAGTCTTTACATCGGTGTCTGTCTGTCTGTCAGGCGTCACTATTGCTGTCGTTGTCTTCGTCGCCTGTATACCGCATAACTTTCTAAAGACCAGTCGGAATAATTTGTGCTTTTACACACGCTTTAAGGGACTCACAAGGAAGATTTAGTTCCCTGACCAGCCATTTTGTATGGAAATTCAGAAAATTGAAGAATAAATAAATTTTTGAGATCACTTTTTAAAATTTGAAAATTCTAGTTGTCATTTTCAAAATCCGAAAAACTAAACGTGAAGCATAAGATAAATAAATCATCAAGCGCGAAGCGCAAGAACCAAAAGTCGCGCACTCTAGGCGCGCTATTGCAAACCAAAATACCGTAAAAACTATTTTTGCTAAACCGGGGGACCTCAAAATATCGACATTTGATGGAATACGTGAAAGTTAATTCTCACCAAAACCAATACCTTTTCATTATTGTAAGAATTTGATCAAATGTATATGTATAATAATATAATAGTGTTTAAAATAATATAGAAAATTGCGAGCTTCGGCACAATTTTAATTAACACGAGGCGCGAGATCCAACAGACGCACGGCCTAGGCACTCACCGGACAGATTTTTTATCATTTCAACCAATCAAAACTAAACTGCAAATTAAAGCAATGAAGTAAAACAATTTTTTAAAGTGACAATTTTAAATTTAAAGCATATAAAATTTTAAATGTATAAATCTAGTATTCAGGTGCTAAAGAATTTACGCTTATAAATAACGAAGCTTTTATTAGTTTTCAATTAAACAAGTCAGAATTATATTCCGTTGAATTCAAAAATGTCAAATGCAACTTAAAATTAAATGAAAGCGTTTAATTAGGAATTTATTACTTTGAAGTTATTTAAAAATTGAAAATAGTTTATAAACTTTGAATCGGACTTTTACATTTATTTAACTACTAAGGCTTTTGAATTAAAATGTTTCATTTTTTAATGTTAGATTATTTAAATTGTTTAATTTTGAACAGGTGAAGAACGTTGTTTTAAAATGTATTCTTGATCAATTCCAAACTCTTTTAAGTTTAAATGACTTAGGTCTTAAAATTTGTATTTTAAGAATATTTTTATTAAAAATGCCTTATAGTAAAATCGCAAATGAAAAATTAATATTGTCAAATATTTTCAAATTATGCATTGTAAGCTGATTGATTTCATAGGTAAAAACACGTATGCATGACACTTCAGCAATCACACACAATATCGCAAATCAATTCACGCACGTGTACGAACCGCTAAACTGCTAATGCTATCAGAGTTTTAGTGTGAATGTGGGATGAAGGCTACAAAGAAAGCAAGTAAGAGAGAGAGAGAGAGAGAGAATGAGAGAGAGAAAGTGTGTCAGAAAGAGAGAGGGGGAGGGAGTGTGTAGTGAGGGAGATAAGTGGAAGAAGCAAAAAAGAAATCGAGAGGGAGAAGTATTGCTAGAGTCAGTCAGTGGATAAAGCGAAAAAGAGATAGAGAAGAGAAAGCGTTACTCTAGAAGCGTTACCCTCGAAGCGTTACCCAGTAGGCGTTACCCAGTTTTGCCAGTTTACATCGTGCTATAAAAAGTTATCACTTTAAAAACTTAACAATTAAAAATATAATTAGTTAGAAGTCGACTTTAAGCGTGTTCGTAGTTTCTTTGATTAACGTGAACATATAGTTGAAATTACTGCTTTAATTCTTTATATTCATCACCAGAATTTCGCGGATGGGTACAAAACTTAATGTATTTGAGACGGATCACTAACTAAGAACCAGCGCGCCCTCGTGAAGTAACCGGGAACTAAACGTAAAGTGAACCTATCAATTTCTGCTGCGAAAAGTTTCAGAGTCCTATTTCTCTTGCCAAGTGAGCCAAGTTTCGTATATGCGTAGTAAAATGGTTTTTACTACCGCGCCTCTCGTAGCGTATCTAGATTATCAATTTGATTATCAATTGCAACAACATTCAGAACTTCCGAGTTACTAATAAACGTTTTCGTTCTTTTGAGTTAGATTTTTTTTTCTATTTCTCGTTGCAGAGTTAACTTCACAGTTCGAGTGTTTCCCTAATGTCGATCCTATTCCTGGTGTTCCTTGAAGAAGACCTACTTATTTTACTGAACTAAATTCTTCAGAAAGCACTCTTTCTCTTGACATGTCCCATTCTTCTGTCCGTCTGCCTCCTTCGACTGAGCATTGTTTTCGCGCTAGGTCGAGGTCTCCTCTTGCCAGATTTCATTCTTTTACCGGGTCTCATCCACCTGCCAAGCAAGCTCTTCGTGTCAGGTCTAGGTCACCTCATCTTAGGCAAACTTTTCCTCGCGTATTTGGATTTATGTTTGAAGAACTTCAAAAAATTCGACTTAGTCCTCGAAACAATCCGACGCGAAGATTCGAACTTCGAAAATATACTTTTCCTCTTGATACACTAATTAAATTGAAAACTCAACCTAGTGGCATCAAGAATATTCCAACAATGGAACAAATTGTATTATCAACATCCAATGGTGACTTATATGCAATATCGGACAAAACACAGCACAGACAAACAATTTTTCGTGGGCTATTTAAATATGTTCGTTTACAGATGGTAAGGGCGAAAATCAACATGGACAGCGGAGCAGTTGAAGAATTGACGAAAGAAGAAATCCTGGAATGTCCAGTAGGAAGGACAGTCTCAGTCGCAAGGAGTTTCAGAGTATTTCGTGCCGAACTACAATTCATCAAACTGAAAAATGGAATCTAATCACAAAAATATGACAAGTTTTATGATGTTAGATATAATGCAATTTTGTATAAATAGAATTTAAACTTTTTTCAAATGATGAGTTCACTTGATAACGTTTTCAATTATAAAATTACTCAATTCATACTTAGTAATCCTAAAATGTTATGGGCCTATAATACCCCCAGAAGAGTATGAAATTACAAATTAATTATTCTGGTATAACTTCATACTCAGTCGGAAACGTCAAAATCTATAAGGCTATGCCATTTGGTGGACTGAAAGGGATTGTTCAGATAGGAATTTGATCAAAGAGGCTTTAAAGAAATTAAAAAGAATTTAAGTGCTTTCAAGAAATCTCAATAGATTTTAAATGATTTCAAAGAATAAGTGATTCTCAAGAAATTTTTAAGTTTTTTCAAAGAATCTATATTACAAGAATTATGTCTACAAAAATTAATTTTAGTCGAACACCTATATAATCAATGCATTGGCGTCCAGGTGTTAAGCATAAATCGTATGTTTTCATCTACAATTACATCGCATAGTGTTATAATTGTAAATCTTCGTACTTTCGAAGTTATGAAAAAAATACCACCCCTCAAAAGAAATGAAGAAGTGTTGGAAGCAAAACAAGCTTTGATACCGGAAAAATGTGAAAATAAAAGTGAGCTGACCCTAATAAAATTGAACAAATTGAGAAAACAAAAGAAAACAGAAGAATGTTCGGATAGTTATCAGTAAGGTCTCAGTTAACCCAAATTTTAATTCTTTCGACATTTATTTTCCCCAAAAATTCAAACATACGAGTAGAAGTATGAGTTCATGAGTTGCAAGTCCGCCCATAGTATTAAGTCAGGAAACTCGATAATGGTGAAACCACATAAATAAGTATCCAGAAGATGTCGCCGCAAATTTGTTTTTTTTTTCAATTATATTACCCCTGATATTAATAAAAGTGTGAAGTTATAATTGTTTTACTTTCTGTAGGGTTTTCTCTTTCGAGCGTAATATATTTCTTTAAATAGATCTTGAACAAGAACTTTAGGTTACTCAAGTTCAGGACGTGTTAGGAAATTCTGGATAGAATTGAAGATTTTACAAAAGAAGCAGCTGGGCACTACAGAAGATTTGCAAGTTCACTCAATATGAGGTTAGATTAGAAAATTCAAGTCGGAATTAGCAATTTGTCATGAGAATCAGATCTTCTAGGAAACTTATACATTCCTTTAATTTAAGGTTATTGTAGAAAGTTCTCGCTATAATTGGATATTGTTCAACAGGCAGTGAAGTCGTTTAAAAAACTTATAAATTCGAGCAATTTTAGGTTATAAATATCTTGATGTTAGTTCTTTTTACCTATTGTTCTAATATCAATATTTTTTTTAATATTGATTTTATTCCCAAGTTGCGAAAAAATGACTTAACAGCTGTGCTTGGATCCGAAGCCAGGCTAGAAATGGGTGTTTATCGCATCAGGAAAGCTTCCCAGATAACAATATGCGCGCACGGTGCAGGCACGGGTGCGAATAAACCGTTACGCTTGTCACGCAGGTCACCAAACAGATGTGTCCGCATATGCGTCACATATGTGGCGTACCTTGTGCGAGTAGCACGCGTGCCGATGAAGTTTGTCCCTTTAAAATGTAGCATGAACTATTAAAATCTGCATGAATTTTGCAATTAGAAATTTTCGAAATAAATAAGAACATAAATTTTATTGTATCTTAATTCAAATTTTATTTCAATATAAAAATTTTAAAAATTTAATATAAATATTAGCATATATAGACAGAGTTTCTTTGTAAATAATAATAATAATACTTTATGTTAATTAAAATAACAAAAGAAAACATAAATTCTAAGATTCATCGTCCGCAAAATCTTCGTCGTCAGTCAATTTTGGCTCTCCAAAATCCTAATTTTGAGGAACCTCCTGTGAAATTCTTTCTATCTGTCTCCTCAGAATGTCTTCCTTTGTGCTTTGGATGTCGAGGTCTTCCGGAAAATTAAAAAGGTTCTTTTTTAGGTTTTTCCGAAGTCTTTGCTTCGTACAGCGTAAAACCTCTTTTATGTGTTCTTTAAACTCCTCTTTGTCTTATTGTTCTCGAAAATGGGAACAGGTTTTGGCTGCCTCTGAAAGTGAAGTACAATATTATATTTAAAATTTTCATTTCAAATATTACTTTATTTAAAAAAGGAGTCGAACTTTACATTTCAATATAAATAATATATAAATATATAAATAAAAAATATGAAATATATCCTAAAACAAAAGAATCTTGAAAACAAAAAGATGAATTTTGTCTACAAATATTGAATTTTCCAACAAAAAATATGACTTCAGCAAAAATTTAATTTCCCACGAAACTACTGAATTTTTATCTAACAAAAATTAAAATTCAAACTTTACTAAAAGAGTAGAAAAACAGTTGAGAAATTAATTTTAAATCAAAAAATAAATGATTTTCCACTAAAAAATTACATTTACAATGATAGACATAAGCCTTTAATCAAAACAATAAATGTTTAACAATGCAGTTTAAATTTTACCCAATAAATTGAATTGTCAATAAAAACGATTAATTTTCAACGAAATAGTTAAAGTTTTAATTGAAGAGATGAATTTTCAACTAAAAATATAAGTCTTTAAAAAAATAATTTCTTAACAAAGTTATCCAGCCAAATCTTTCATAAGAAACATAAGAATTATAAACAATAACTTAATTATTGTCTAAAAAGTCGAATTTAGGAAACCAAAAAGTATGGCTTTCTAACAAGATTTTTAATTTAAAACCAAACAATTGCATTTTTTGCATTGAAAAATGAAAATTCTACTAAAACAGGTCATTTTTAAATAAAAAAGACAAATTTTCAAAAATGAGTTGAATTTCCATCGAAAAAGATTAAAATTGACTTTTCAACAATAAAATATACAAAATTTAAGCTAAAAGTCAATTTTTTAGGATATAGTTCAATTTTAAACAAAGAATTTTAATTTTTATTCCAGAAATATGCAATATTTATACTAAAAATGTAAACTTTTAAATAAAAAATAAAAATTTCCAGCATAAATAGTTAAAAAAAAAAATTGTTCAATTTTCAACAAAATAATAAAATTTATGACTACAAAAATAATCTTCAGGAAAAAGTCTTTGCGAATTGCCAAAAGTTGGATTAAAACAATACCTACGTGGTACAATTTAGAAATTCTCTTAATATCGAACCTCCTAAATTTACTAAATGAGTATACTGAAAGAACAATGTGCACACACAAAAAAAGATTTCATTATTAAATAATATAAAATAATGAAAACGTGTTTCAAAAAGAAATACGAATTATTTTTTTGTTATTCGATTCGAATGAGGTACTTACAAGCTTTCTTTTTTATTTGTATTTACTTCAGCGTCCAACTGAAGAAATTTATTTGCGTTATGAAGAGATAAACCAGCAAGTGTTTCGAGCAAAGTTTAAGAAAGCTTTTTTTTCAGATGCATTTCGTTCTCCATATTCTTTGAGTATCAAATTGTTTTGTTCGAAAATTACTGGATCTTTTTGCAAAACTATTTTTAGTTGTTGGATTATTGTTTGATTCTGTTCCTTGACTTCCCTATTAATGTTTTAAAAGAAAGTAACTGATCAATTTTTCACGTTGAAAATTGTACATTACTCAATTTGAACATTGGCCCGAAATTCGCACACCTGGTTTTGGATTTATGTTTTATGAAATTGATTTGTCGAAACGTTTTTTATAGAATTATATGGGTTTTCTTTATTGATAGCTATGTTGCGATAATTTCTATTTGCTTTCTTCATTCCTAGGACATCGCCTTTTAAGAATCTTCAATATTCAATATACTTTTAATTGATTTTGGATATCAGAACCTCAACAATTAATTACAGACACTCCAGGAAGAATTTGGCCAATTCTTGAACTGATGAAATGAACATAAACACACAATATCGAAGGTATTCCTTTTCGCCAAAAATTTCGTATTTTCTTTTTCAAAAACCCATAATTATACAAAATGATGTTTCTTATTGTCTGAATAATCTAAATTGCATAATATTTTTATAAATAACTTTATAATTTCTTTCGAATTCAAAATAAATACAGGTGACGTTCACTGAATATAGTGTGTCTGTTCACCTCTTCACTTACCGCAGTCGCAACACAATTCGTAGTACGCAAAGTTTATTATATATCGTATAAATCGTATAGAGTTTGATGCAATTTTCTATCGCAAACTCATGACCCGTAGACCACAACTTGACGCTCACATAACCTGTCTGACGACAAGGTCGGCAAGGATGTCCGGTGAACTGTGAAGTTTCACATTTGCGCATGTATTATGCGCAGGTACAAATATCATTTAAAATAACATAAATACATCATTTATTCAAAACAAAATGAATCTGAATCGAATCTACTAAACACAAAATATTACTGACATATTATTTATATATAACTAGTAAAGACCACGATGAAATAACATGAGTGATGGCCAAATGAGCCTCATTTTGCACGCACGCAAGTACCCATCACTTAAACGCGGAATGTGCTTGCCATTTGCGTGCGATATGGCCCAGCAAATAGGGTTACAGATCAGATCTGTAACTGTTCTAGAACATAAAATAACGTTTTCTAGAACAGGTTAGTAACGGGTTACGAACATGCGAGTCCCTATGTCATCCCCCATACGCTAGAAAAATTCTGTAACAGTTCTAGAACGCTCTGACAACCGATCTGTAACATTTCTAGAGCATTGGTACGCTGCATTGTGAAAAATCTAGGACAAATCTATAACAGATCTAGAATAATTCTGTAACAATTCTAGAAATGTTATTTTTAAAATATGGAGTAGTATTATGTAACCCTTACAGCAATAGGATATCCCAGGATATTCGATTTGACCCCATTTATGTCCCGGGTTATTCCAGACATAACCCGTCGGAATATCCTGCGAGGCGGAAATTTTGATATCCCCGTGGATAAATTTTGATCCGGGATAGCGTGTACGCAGTCCCGACTAAGGAAAATTATACGTCCGAGATATCCACATCAGGGATATTCGCAAGGGTCAGCTCGACCAAAGTGTTAGCGAACAAAGCTTTGTTCCTAATTTGTTCTAGAACACACTTGTAACAGGGTTCTAGAACTTCGATATAATACTGTTACGGAGCGGTTCTAAAATAAACTTGAAACAAATATTATAGAGCGCCTGTGATCAGTTTGTTCTAGAACAATTCCATAGCAACTGTTACAGAATCGTACTGTCACATAGTTCGAGAACAGTTCTGTCTTAATTTTGTCACAGTGTTCTAGAACATGCCATAGTATTAGAAATGTTCTAGAACCTTCTTGTTCTAGAACAGTTCGGCCACAATTTTGTCACAGTGTTCTAGAACGCGGTTACTTTTTTGTTATAGAACAGTTATGTCACCATCTATGAACAACTGTTATAGAACACAGTTCCTTTTTTATGTGGAACAGTTACAGAACGTTTTTGCTGGGGGACCGCATCCTGCGAGTCGCATGCGTGTTTGAAATGTGCGTCGCACGATTGTTATCTGGGTTAAATCTTTCGTAAAATTTATAAAGTATAAACAATATTGTTCTTTTTTTTTAAAAAACCTTTTCGATTGTAATAATCAAATTTCGGCCTGGCTTCGAATCGGAGCGGAGGTAGTCATTAACATTAAGAACTAACATCAAGTTATTTACAACATAAAATTGTTCTAATTTATAAGTTTTTTAAAAGTCTTTACTATTTCCCTTGCAGAATATCTTATTTTCTGATAGAAAATATACAATTCTATCAGGAAATAATAGAAACAAATAATAGAAATTTCCAAGTTTCCTAAAAGATCTACCTGTTTTTAATGAGAAATACCTCAATCCGGCTTGAATTTCCTAACATAACTCTTAATTATGTGCATTAGAAAGGTTGCTACAATACCTAAGTGCTTATGTTGTAAATATACAATTCTGGAAATTTGTAAGTTTTCTAAAAGACGAAAATTGTTTCTGTTGAAAAATGTTCAGTCCCGGGGAAAATCACATGAGATAACCTAAAATGTTCAAATTTTTAAGTTTTCTAAAAATATTTCTGTTGTGAAATATTTATTTCCGACGAGAAATCGTTAACATAGCCTAAGACCGTTCAAAATGTTAGGCTTTTCGAAAGACATAATGATTCTTGATGAAAAATATCCGAATTCAGCAAAAATTACATAAAATAACCTTAAATTGTTCTAATCTATAAATGTTCCAAAAGATTTAACTGCCACTGTCAAAAAATATCCAATTTCACCGAAAATTCTCTAACATAAATTTAAATTATAGGAATTTCAAAGTTTCCTAAAGGATCTAATTGTTTTTATTAAGGAATAACTCAATCCGGCTTGAATCTTATAACATAACCTTAAGTTGTGTGCATTTGTAAGTCGCATTCGTACTCGTAAGTTTCGTCAAACTGTTCTTGTTAGAAAAAAACTATTTTCGGACAGACTTCCCTAACATAAAGTGAACATTTTTTGTCAAGATTTATTTGAAAAAATATATTTCCCTCGAGACAAAAAAACTTTAGAAACTAAAGCATTAAAATGTTTACATTTTTATTAATATTTAAGATTATTTATTTCAAAAAGAATGTTTGTAGCAACATCTTTTGGATATTCAACTCGTTCTTCTATGATCGAATTTTGGGAAAATAAATATTGGGAGAAATAAAATTAGGATTAACTGAGACCTCACGAAAGTTACCATCATCATAGTGAACTTGTTCGCTAAAAATTTATTTATTTGATTGATGATTTTTACTTCACTTAAAAATTCTTTGTTTTACTCGAACATTCAACTATTTAATTTCAAAAATTGTCTTCGTGAATTAATTTTTTGAATTGAAAATTCTTTTTTTTGGTCAAGAACTCGTCTTTCAGGGCTGAAAATTCAATTTTTTTTTAAGTTCAAGCATGTAATAAAAATTTTTTCTTCACTTCGCTATCAAACGATTTCGTTCGACATTAATTTTGTTGTTTAAATTTATATTTTCGAGTTCAATATTAAATTTTTAGGTAGGAGATTTGTCCTTATGGCTTGGAAAACAGTGAAGATTATACTTTTAAACAAAGAAATATATTCTAGACTCCTAAGATTTTTTTTAAATGTTGACTCAAAACGTCCGGAATACGTTCGGAATATGGAAAAAAGTTCCAATACATTTTTGTAAATTTAATTCAGAATCCTCATTATTAGATAAATGGAATTGAAACTCAATAATATTCTTCACAATTAGCCATAGCATATGAACCAACATTTTTTTTAAAAATTTTTTCATCATAATTCTGTTGCATTGGGTCCCGAAAAAACCTCATAAGTGAAAAAATAGGTTTTGCTAGTTTCCAGTACTAATTATGATTTGCTTGCCGTTTTTTAAAAACAAATAATTACTAATATATAAATTATTGCTTTATCATGATAATTATACATTAAAACAAATTGTTCAAATAATTTTTGATTGATTATATCAATTTTCTCTTAGAATAAAGTTGAAGGTTGTGGTTTTTTCCGAATGTTGCAACTTTTGTCAGATTTGTCAGTTAGAGCGAGGTTATAATTAATTTAAGTTGACAAACATAAATGCTTACGAAAATTAATATTTTTAAAATAATATTGTGCTTGCAGAATTTTAAAAACTTGCGTTTTTTCTTAAATATATAATCAAGAAAGATACGATTTTTGTCGTGTCAGTTAATTTTGTATCATATTCATTATAAAAAAAGTAAATATAAGACCTTCATAAATAATGCTTAAAAATACTTTTTTTCATTTACAACCTGTAGAAGATCATTCTTTTATTTATATCTAAAGAATTATAAATCGCTTAAGTCAATAATTACCGTAAAATGTCAGTCTCTTCCAATTATATAATAATTAAAAAAATTTTTAATCTATCGATTATCCTTTAACCATAGTCATATTTTTTAAAGTTATCCGATTTTTACTAATAGCCAGAGAAATAATTTCTCAAAATTATCCAATTTTATTGAACAAAAATTATGTAAATAAAAAATGTATTCTTGGATTTTTCAAGTAGAAAATAATGCTTCCTACTTTTGAATCTGGGGATTTATTCTGACAAACCATAAATCTCGAATTTTTACCTGCACAGAAATTTCCTTTTGAGAAAGAAATATTATGCATGAAAACTCAGCAATCACGCAATATAGGTTTTTTTCGTTAAAAAAGGGACGAAATTAAGATCATCTGTTATCGATCGTTCCTTGGTGTCCAAATAAAATTTTATTCAAATTAAGACCTGAAACAAATCGTTGGAGCTTACTATGAAGTCGAAATTAATTAAACACATTTCTTTTAAACATCCATTTTATTAAAAAAAAATATTTTTTAAACTTTGTTAACAAGAAATTTATATTGAACTAAAAGATGATAATTATAATGATATATTAAATTCACGTTTTTACGCGCCCCAAATTATGCTTTTCATGATGTACCCTTTGGTATCTAATCCGCCACTGAGGTCGTTCAATCAGAAGAGCAAATATCAGCTTTTTTGTCACTTTTTGTCTTTGACTCTTCAGAAATGTAGGATTTCCTTAATCTGTTTTTGTGACCTCTCCGGCCGCTCGTGGTAAACTGACCAGAATGGTCGTTAGGGGATTTAGGGACTGGAGGTCTTGCATATTCTCTAGTGAAATTAGCGAAACGAGTTTCCAAAGTACGTCACGAATTTCACCAGGTATGCAGAGGATGGACTATATAGTCTAGAGGGTACATAAATAAATTCAGGCCCTGATTCTCAAGTACTGAAGTTCCTCAACCTTGCTATTTTCCCATTTTCTCTTTAACTCTATCTAATTTTCTCTTCTAGTCCGCTCTAATTTTTGTATTCACTCCTCATCCTATTCTTCCTCCCTTAAAATATTTATCACATTCTCTTGCCAGCTTATTTAATTTTCAATCACTGTTCCAACTCTTTCTGTATATTCTCCCTTGCTCTTCATGTTCACATATTGTAATCTTTTTTCGTCTCCTTTCCCCAATAGATCCCTTCCGTCAACTCTTCTCCTAATCTAAATTTTAATATTCTTCTCCATATTCTTTCTTCCTATCTCTTATCTAAATACTTTGGTACTCCTTCTTCCTTTATAACCGTATACAATTTTTTTCTATTCCTCGGTCCTATCTTCTATACTTCCTTCTTTCTTTTTCCCATACTCTCATTTCTATCATACTCCCTCCCCTTCCTTGTACCTCCTTTAAGAATTTTACCTCTAAATCCTCTGCCTTTTCCCCTCTAACTTTCCTCTCAAACTTAAATGCCTACTTTCTCGATCTTAGTACTTAATTTAACCCTTTGCGCTTCTTCTCTCACGGTACGTGCAATATTCCAGTATACCTCTAGTGTCTACCTTAGCTTTCTTTTAACAAATCATTCTCTTTCTTTTCCTTCTTTTTCCTAATGCCAAATGTTTAGGCTCCTTTAATTCTTGTAGCACTTTCGAACCTAAAATTTCAAAAGTATTAAAAATAAACGCTATTATTTATTTAAATAATTATACTTTAGCCTATTAGGAATGGTATCCGACCATTTCGCCACCTGGTACCATAAAAAGTAGTTTTAGATAGAATTTTGATCTCATACAGTAAAAAGCACATTTTTTTTTTAAATGTTAGAAACAAAATTCACTATTTCATGTAAGCTTCAATGGATTGTAAGCTTAAATAAACTTGAAGTAATATATAAAGCGAAAACCCTTATCCAGATTATGCAGAGAATACTAATAAAAGAAGATTCAACTATTCTTGATTAAAGGCTAATTTCTTTTTAAATACAAAGTCTACTATTATATTTTTGGTTGATAACATCATTTTCTTCTTAAAATTTCGAAAATTTAGTTAAAATTGTCTACCATTCTTGTCTCAATATTTTTGTGTGTTAAAAATTACTTATATTGTTGAAAATTCAACTGTTTTGTTAAAAATTCATCTTTGCAACTTGAATAATAATTCAACCATTCGGTAGAGAAATAAACTATTTGGGTGGAGATGAATTTCGTTGTTGAAAATTTGTCTTTTATTTAGCATAAAATTCAAATATTTGGTTAAAAATTATTGTATATTTTTTTAATTCACCTGCTCTCTATTTCAATTTTAAGTCATTTAGTTTGAATTGTCAAATATTACATTTTTCGTTGCGAATATTTCCTTTTGTGAAAATTTTGAATATTTAATTAAAAATGAACTATTTCATAAAAAATTTCGCTATTTCATAAAAAATTCGACTTTCTGGCTTAAAAAGTTGACAGTTTGATAGGACATTCCATTATTCTATAAAAATGTATCTATTTGATTGAGAACTAAATTATTTAAAAGAATACAATTATCTTATTGAAAAATCGACTTTTTATGTTCAAAATGCAAGTTTTTGGTTGGAAATTTCGTCTATTTTTGTTTACTTTAATTGTTTTTACCTAAGATCAAAATAACTTTTATTAAAATATCAACTATTAAATTTCTTTCACAGAATTTTGTATTTCAATAAAAAATAAACAATTATGTCAAAAATCTAAAACTTCGTTGAAAATTTTATTGTTTTATAGAATATACGTATTTTTGGATCGAAAATGCGGAAAAACGTTTAAAATTCCTCTTTTTCTTTCTTTTCTGAAAAAATGTTTCTTGGCTGAAAAGTCAATTCGTTTGTTGGAAATTCATGTTCTTGGTATGAAAATTCAAATATTTGTAAGAAAATAGGTTATTTTGACAAGAAGATTTAACAATTTGGTAAAAAATTAAACTATTTGATTAAAAACTTGTCTACTTTGGTCGAAGGCAACTGTTTTCAATTCGTCATAAAAATAGTTTAGGTGGAAGTACCAACTCTTCAATTTCTCGCTGAGAACTTTTCTTTTTTCGTTTAAAGAGTGACAGTTTGATTTACATTTTTTTTTGCTAGAAATTTTTATCTTTTTAATAAAAGATTTAGTTGTATTTGTATTATACAAATTAAAAAATTATATATATATATATATATATATTGCCACTTCGCGCGAAGAGATTATTCTGCAGTGCTCACGAATAGAAAGATACTTATTCCAGAAGAAGTTTTAAAAGTTTTAAAATTATTTTGATAGCTTCTGATCCCATTTGAACTCACTGGCAATCTCGCCAAAAAATCACCCTTTCGATCTACTTTTTCGCTTCGGCTCAAGATCTTATACGAAAGAATGTAGGATTTTCAGGTAGGTTGAACTTTGTGAGAATGGAGTGATTTGTAGATAGGAATAATTGCGGCTTGAGCATTCGGAATTTTAATTTAGGTTTATAAAAAACAATATTAATAATAATAATGTAACTAGAAACACTTTTCAATGTACCCTTACTGAGGTTCTGGAGGTTTGGAACTCACCTTAAGCTGTAGGTCCCCCCATCGTGTACTTGACTGCAACTCAATCCGTCAATGATGGGGTAAAAACCAAGCTTTGTCCAATATGTCTGGTCAGAATGCTCTCGTCAGACCACTTGATTACGTTATAAAAATGCGTCCGTGACTGATCATATATACCGGGACAGCCCCGTGCAAACATGATCAAATAAAAAATCCAACTCTAACTAAACATGCCTTCGACATGTTAGGCAGTATAAGCCTATGACAACATTTTCAACACAGAAAATATATATATTTTTTTAACTAGAACATTCTGTGAAATTACGAATTAAACTAAGGATCGAACCAACTCTCCTCTTATTAACTCTCTTCTTCCCCTATCATCCCTCTCTTCCCTTTTTTCTCGACTCTCCTCTCTACTCTACTCTCTTCTCCGCACTACTATCTAGTATACTCTCTTCTTACTAATCTCTGTTCCATAATCTCTACTCTCTACTTTCCAATTTTGAAATAGCAATTTCTAGTGTATCCCCTGAGGGCTTTTATTTTCCTCGTACCTGTCGCCTGTTCTTTTATACACCCTTCACACTTACTCAGTGGTGGTAAGGCGTCCTACAGTTTAGGGTGTATTCCGGACTACGACTAGCAACCTTTCTAAGTGTCTAGAAAAATTTTTTCATTCAGAAGTACCGGCCCGGCGTCACAAGCCTCCGCAGATAAACAGCTTGCTTGCTAGGCTGCCGAGGCTTTTTCAGAGTGCGAGGCGGGAATGAAACCCGCGAGCAATTGGTGTGGATCTAAATCTTATTCCTTAACTCCCACGACCATCGCACAGTCTACTCTTCACTCTCTACTCTTTACTCTGTATTCTCAACTCTCTATTCTCACCTCTCTACTCTCTATTCTCTACTCTCTACTCTATAGTCTTTAACCTTTAATCTCTACTGTCTATTCACTTCTGTTTACTATTTACTCTTTACTCTCAACTTTTTATTTTATATTCTCTACTTTCTACTCTCTAATCCCTACTTTATAGTCTCTAGTCTCTGCAATTTACTCTTTACTCTGTATTCTAAAATCTCTATTCTCAACTCTCTATTCTATATTCTTTACTCTCTACTCCCTACTTTATAGCCTCTAGTCTCTACTACTTACTGTTTAAGATGTATTCTCAAATCTATATTCCCAACTTTCTATTAAATATTCTCTACTCTATACTTTTTACTTTTCACTCTCTACTCTGTACTCTCTAGTCTCCACTTTCCACTCTCAACTCTTTACTCTTCACTCTCTACTTTCTTCATTATAGTCTCTACTTTTCATTCTTTACTTCCTGTTCTCCACTCCCGACTCTCTACTCTCTAGTCTCTATTCTTTATTCTATACTTTTTACTCTCTACTTTTTACTCTCTAAATTCTACTTGCTACACTGTACTCTCTTCTCTACGCTGTACTCTTTACTCTCTAGTCTCTAGACTCTACCCTTTACTCTTTACTACTCTCTATACTATCTCTACTATATTGTCTACTCTCTACTCTCTACTCTCTACTCTCTACTCTCTACTCTCTACTCTCTACTCTCTACTCTCTACTCTCTACTCTCTACTCTCTACTCTCTACTCTCTA
>NC_046658.1:134993938-135020906 GCF_010883055.1 Belonocnema kinseyi | reverse complement strand
CTCTACTCTCTACTCTCTACTCTCTACTCTCTACTCTCTACTCTCTACTCTCTACTCTCCACTCTCTACTCTCTACTCTCCACTCTCTACTATCTACCCTCTACTCCCTACTCTCTACTCTCCGCTCTTTATCCTCTACTCTCTAGTCTTTACTCTCTACTCTATACTGTCTACTCTCTACGCTGTACTCTCTACTGTCTAAACTCAACTGTCAACTCTCTATTCTACTTTTAGCTCTCTACTATCCTATCTATTTTTCTCTTCACCCTTTTCATTGCTGCCTATTCTCTACTCTGGGATCAAACAAGTTTGCAATCTCTCGAATAATAATAATAATCAAATAGAATCTAACATTTTTGCACAATATTGAAAGAATTCCTATTAATATAATTGAATCTTCTCTGCAAATTGTATAAAATATTTAAATGATATTATTGAAATTGAATTTTGATTTAGTAAAGTACTTTGATAGTTTGATGCTGTTCATATACGACTACATGGTAATAAAGGCATTATTATCGCAAGAGGATTGCGAAGGTTGCGTGGTAGCTGTTAACAGCCGGAATTTAGTGTTGTAGTGTAAGTGGAAGTTCAGAGTAAAATATCTACGCAATTCGAAATAACACCCTAACCATTCCTGTTCTCCAAGATTGCACTGCTGAACTATAGTGATTCTGGGAAGAATTTGCAGCTTTTGGACCAAATACTCCTTTCTCGGGTTGTTCGGTTCAATTTCATTGCAGCCGATTGCTCCTAGTGTTTAGGTTCCTTTCTGATTTAACTGCTTTTTCTTGTGGTAAAAGCTTTGCAAAGTGCTGTTGCCTCTTGTTCAACTTTAATTTAGTAGGCATCAGCAATTATTACTTTACTTAATACAACTGAAAAGTTTGATGTCTTTATCTCACGCAACTTTGTAATTAAAATAAATAATTAATATTATAACACCAAATGCCAGATTTGATCCATTTAAAATGAATTTAGATCAAAATCATATGCAATGATTTTATATCGATTTTTATTTTTTATTTGATCAGCTCATTACAAATCGGAATCATCCGAATCTGAAAGCTTGCGCCTTCAAGCAATTTTATGCGTACTGACTATCGAATGGCATTCCTTATGGAAACAAAAATATATTTTCGACCTGAAAACGCACACTAGCCTATGTTGTACTGTTGTAATAAAAAAAAAATAATGGAAAACCAGGCAGTTTGACTAAAGAGGTAAAACTTAGACCAATATAAGAAAATTAAAATTTTCTTTTACCCCATAATCAAAAAATGTCTCAAATATTCCTTGTTTGTCCTAGGAAGTTTTAAATCTTCAAGAGCTGGCAGAAGGAATAAAGTAAATTAAGCTTAAATATTAAATGTTTTCAAACAATTTTTTCTTGATTAAAAATTTTCTTGTTTGATTGAAAATTTTATTATTTTGCTAAAAACTTAACAATTGAATTTGGAACAAACTTTTTTGTTAAAAATGCATTTTTACGGGTTTGAATTTCAACTGAATTTTACAAATATAGGCTTTTTCAGAAGTCTTGCATTTTGATTTTCATTTTTCAACCAAAAGGTTCAATCCTTAATTCAAAACGGATTAATTATTAACCAAATAACTGTATTTTTATCAAAGAAACATTAAATTTCTACCAAAAGCCAAACATTTTCAATCAACTTTCTAACTCGAATCATTCATAAAATTAGAAAAAAATCTTTTGATTTGAATAAATAATATTTAAACCTTTTTGTAAGAATTAAAAAAAAGTTGTTTATAGCTTAAAATGTTTATTTCCAAATATTTAGAAATTGATATGTTATTGAAATTTTGCAAAATCTTCAACATTTTTTCATTGCTTGGCTATTTTTTAAGAAAATGGGAGAATGATAGGAAAATTAATTCTTTAAATGATATTAAGGTAGATCGCAAACGGAATTGAATATGCAGTGCTTTAAATTGGACTTATTTTTAGGAGTTTAACTTCAGACCAAATAGTTAAAATTTTATATAAACATTTGAATATTCTACCATAATACTTCAATTTTGAACAAAACTTATAAGTTTTTGCCAAAAAGTTCATACTTAACAAAATAGTTTCTCATTATATTGTTGAATTTTCAGTATAGAAGTTAAATATTCTACAAGGGAATTTTATTTTTTCACCTTAAAATTTACATTTTTAATAAAAAAGTGAATTTGCAATTAACTACCGTTAAAAAAATTTTTTACAGTATATTTCATCTTAAAACCAAGATGCAAGAAATTTGGATAAAAATAATGTAATGATGAAGAAATTTCTTCTTGAAATTATAATTGCTAACATTATAAACAAATTTAATAAATTGATTTATCAATCAGGCATTTTTCCACAGAAAAACTTTTTTTAATGGATTTTTTTTTTAAATTAGGAACTTTGTGATCATTTTAGAAAATTTAATATTTTCTTGATGATTTTTAAAAAAAATTTTAATAAGAAAATGCATTATTCAGGCATTTGTTAGCAGAAAAATTAATTTTTTCTTGAATGCTATTCCTCTCAGTTAGAAAATTCATGATAATTTCAGCAACATTTGTAACTACTTGATAAATTTTATAATTTTTTCTAACAAATCTAATAAACAAATGCATAGATAAAGGATAAAAAATCTTCCTTTTCGATGAAAACTTTTTAAATTGGGAACCTTATAATAATTTCAGAGAAAATGCGTGATTTTTTTTATCAATTTCATAATAATAAATTCAGCAAAATTCAGATTAATTGATAAATTTTAGGACTTTTTAAAAAGAATTTAACAAACAAGTATCTTATTCGGGCATCTTTAGAAAAAAAATTCGTGTTTTTTCGGTATCAGTCTTTTTAATTGGGAACTTCATGATAATTTCAGGAAAATTCATAATTTGTTGATAAATTTTACATATAAACAAAAAGAAGTTTAATGAACAAATGCATTATTCAGGCATCTGTCGAGCTTTTTTTTCAATCTGAGTCCTACCAGTTTAAGTTTCTCATTACTTTCATGTTTTACTAAGACTGCAGCTTTAATATAATGCATTTCTTCATTTATTAAGTTTGTTTTTTAAAATATATAAAATTTATGCAACTAATTAATAGTTTTGCTGAAATAATCATGAAGATCCCAATAAAAACGACTGACATAGAAAAAATCAACAGTTTTTCCGTTCACAGATGCCCGAATAATGCATTTGTTTGTTAAATTCGTTTGAAAAAATTATAAAAATTCTCAACTAATCATGACAGTGGCAGAATTTATTATGAAGATCCTGATTAAAAAGTCTGAAATAAAAAAAAAGAAATTTCCGTCGACAGATTCCTAAAAAACCATTTCTGTATTAAAATTGATTTAAAAAGTCATAAAATTGATGAATAAATTATGAATCCTTGTTGAAAAAAACATAAAATTTCTAGTTGACAAAATTTTTCATAAAAAATCGAATTTTTCTTTCGACAAATGCTTTATCTATACACTTGTTTATTAGATTTGTGGCACATGGGGTAAAGTGACATCTGGGGTAATCTGATGCATTAGGTATTGTGACAAATTTGGTAATGTGACACATGGGATATTGTGAAACATAAGGTAATGTGACACATGGGGTAATGTGACACATGCGGTAATGTGAAACATGGAGTATGTGCCACATGGGGTAATATTTCACACGGGGTAATGTGTTTTAACACTTTTATAAGTTTTTCTGCTTCAAGGCTGTTTATCATCTCATTTCACTTTACTTCTATTTTAAATCGCCTTTTCAGAGATCAAAGGAAGACTATCAGAAATCATAGTTCTAGGAAGCATGTTCGATGCACGGCTAAAGGAAAGAGAGAAAAAGGGAAGACGAAGATTTTCAAGCAGGAGATTGGCCCTCGTAAACTTCCTTGTGAGGAGAGATCCGGGTGCAAGGCTATGAATCAACGGATATTTTTCCACTCCTGATCTCTGCTCCGCTTAGAAATCGACTTTTGCACAACCTCGAACGAAGACATCGAAATATGTGCGGAATAACTGTGTTCACTTTTTGCTGTTCCCTTATCGAAATATTTGAAAATTTATTAGAATATCAGAGACTTTTATTCCTTTCGAAATTTTTAAAATAATGTTTAAGTGAAGAACTATGTATAATCCCCTCACGAGTTGTAGCACTATTTGAAGAGAATATTAGTGTGAATTCTAAAAAATTTTTGAAACAATAATTTTTGTTACCCTTTTGTTAATTATTTGTTTACTCTAACTTAAAAGTTGAAAGAAAGTTTTTAAATATAGAAAAAACCGCTCAAATCCAGACTCTCCGAACGTTCAGAAAATTGTTTAAACAATTAATTTGTCAATTTGCATCAAATATTAACCGGTCATTAATGAAAAGTTGTCTAACAGTTAAAATTTCAGAAACCTTTTCGTATTATTCTAAGTGAATATTGTATTAATTAAAAGTAAATTGCTAAAAACAATAATAAATTGTTGATAATAATACCTTTTGAACTTTCATTCATTATTACATCTAGCTAACTAAAAGGTTGATAAAAAGTTGCAAATTTCAGGGAAACCCGCAACCTTATAGCATTACTTTAGGACAAGATAGTTATAAACAATAATAAATCATTTAAAGAAACAGTTTGTTAAGGTGCATTTATTATCACTTCATTTGATTTGCAATGTTGAAAGAAGGTTAGAAATTGTAGGGGGAAAACCTTCACTTTCTACCTCGAATCTACGGAAAAATTGTTGTAAAAAATAATAAATTGTTTAAAAAAGTCCTTAAAGCATATGAAGTAATATTTTAGGTATCCGAGACATTTCGTAAATTTTTGTATTAAATTGACGAAAAATTTTTACTTTTGTACCCTAATAGTTTCGTCCGGTTGTCCGTTCATGGTACATTTTTTCTTCTGATATAATTGGACAGAATACGATAGGATATAATCGGATCGGATATGATTGGGTAAGTCTGGGTCGAATCTGATTCGATATGACCAGATATAAAAAGATTGGTAAGGATTGGACTAGGTATGATTAGATATGATCAGATCGGATATTTTCGAATAGGATCGATTCAGGTAGGACCGGATAGGTTAGTCTATGCTAAGACAGGATATGTTTGGATAGGATAGGATAGAAGTGTATCAAATATGGTTAGATAGGGCTAGACATGTCTAGATTATGTAGGATATGATTGCTTTGGATCGGAAAGTATCGGATAGAGTTATATTGTATTGGATAGGATCTGATATCATATGATCGGATAGGATCGGGCATGATCAGATAGACTAGACTATGCAAGGATGGGATAAGTTAAGATATAATAGAATGTAATAGGATCGAATCGGCTACAGTTGAACGAGATGATATATGCTTAGATCGATGGAATACGATTAGACCGAATAAGTTTGGATGGAATTGGATAAGATTTAATAGGATCGGTATGATCAGATACGTTCGAGTATTCTCGATTGGATGAGGTATTATTATACAGGATGAGAGAGGACCAGATCTGTTTAGACGAAATCAGACCAGATAGGACGAGATATGATCGCATAGGTTCAGATAGGATTACATCGGATCGAATTACATAGGATAGGATAGGATAGGCTCTTAAATTTTGTGTAAAAAAATTAGTTTCTTTTAGTCATTCAAATTTGGGGGTTATTAGCATTAAAATAAAAAAAAATTGTAACTTCATGTTCAATTTTTAAATGAAAGTACGCGAGTCATTCAATAAAAATTGTATTCAACTGTGCTAATACTGTTTTTTAATAGATCAAAAAAGAAATGCAAGTATATATTTGGACAAGATTAAAGGATAATACGCCACCTCTAGTCGACGAACCTACAACGACTTTCTCATTGTCCCAGAGAGCTGTTCAGTTGGACAGTTGTAATTTGCAACTCGAGAGATGTGGCTTTACCTTCGTGTCAACTAAACCACTTACAAGAGTGATTTGAATCGATTGGGTCAAATGGAAAGGTGAATTAGGAACCCAATTCATAGAATTAAATCAATCCATTCATTCTACTTGGCAACTATCATGCCGTGCTTGCCTAACATGCGTTTTTATTGTCACGCTGTATAAATTTTAATTTAATTTTTATAATTATTTTTTAAGAATATTTTGCACAAAAGAAATAGCTAACCCTTTGTAGATTAAACAGTTATAGTTTTACTCGAAATTTGGCAGAAGCCCAAGTGCGAATTGCCGGAGATGAATACACGGCCCAGTGCTGGTCCAATTTTGGCAGCCAAAGGTCGGCTAAAGTTATTGGGCCAAGATCGGCATTTTAATCGGCCCAGTGTTGAGCCAGTGCTGGCAGCCTATATTGGCTATTTATATTTGCCGATCCTCCACCGATACTTGGCCCAGTATCGGCACTTTATTGCGCCAAGTATCACTTTTAGTACGGGGAATCATGTTTCACGAAGATCAGCCATAGTCTGGCCCAGTGCCGGCACATTACTGGGCCAAGTGTCACTTTCACCACGGCAAACTATGTTTTATTTAAATCGGCCCATTGTTGAGCCAGTGCTGGCAGCCTATATTGGCTATTTATATTTGCCGATTCTCCATCGATGCTTGACTCAGAATCGGCGCTTTGTTTCGCCAAGTCTGAGTTTTAGCACCTAATAAATAAATCTTACACGAAAGATGAAATTCACGATGAAGTTCATGAAGTTCACGATGAAATTTGTTAAGTACAGTCATTAACATTTTTTAATGTTTATGAAAAATTACATTTCCTGTCATTGCAAAAAGTTGTAAAGCAGACTACAACGTAAAAATTGAAATATTACACAAAGAAAAATTGTAACGATTAAATATATTGATTTAAAAATTATTGTATTGATATTCCTGTTAACATTTCGTCGCATAATAATAAATAATTAGAAAAAGAGAGCTTAAAATTTGGTTCTTAAGCTTTTCTGAACTGCAGCTTATGAGGATGACTTTTTCACAGAGTTTCAACTTGTCGGTTTAGCGGAGTGGTTAGCACGTCCGACTGCCAGGCAAAAGATTTAGGTATATAGATGTAGGTTCGATACCCCGTAGCGTTAGAAATTTCATTTGTAATATAATGTTGAAAATGAAATATATATATTCAATCTAACCAGGCCCATTTATATTTATATTCAAAGTACTCGCAATCAATTAATATTTATTTTTTAAATATGTTTTTTGTCATATCCTTAGACCGTAGCCAGTGTTAAGCCGACAATGGCAGCCAAGTCCTGGCTGTTAAGTCAAGGCCATAGTTATCAATTCGGCAATGGAGCGACGATAGCAGCCAGGTTTGGTCCAATACTGGTACCCAGTGTTGGGCCGCCAATGGCAGCCAAAACTTGGCTGCCAAGTGCAGGCCATAGTTATCATTGCGTCATTGGCGCGATAATGGCAGCCGAGCTTTGGCAATATTTTTGCCGACTATGGGCCAATGTTGGGCCGTATGTGACTTCGCACTTGGGAATGTTTTTCTTTTCTATATTGAAAAACTTTTTTTTATGTATTTTTACATTTTCTTCATAATGTGAAGGCATTATTTTTTTTTTGTTGAAATGGAATGTCGCAGATGTTTATAAATCGCCACGTTTGAAGAATCTTTGAATTCGAAAACACCGGTTTTATGATGGTACCTGTCTGTCATCCTTGTTATCGTCTGTATACTGAATAACTTTTGAGAGACAATTCTGTTTGGATTGTGCTTTGGCATACTTATATAGGAACAAAAAAGAAATATGTATTTTGCTAACTACATATTGTGGACGAAAATTCGGAAAGCTGAAGAATTTTCAAAATTGTTCGGACTATTATTTTTAAGATTTAAAAATTAAATGTACGGCTACTCATAGTATTTGGAAACTCGAACAATTTACCCTCATGACTTTTTTGATTAAAAGAAACTGATCAGTGTTATAACATATTTAAAATTTCATTTTACAGTCAAACTATGCAAGGTACAAAAATAAATTAATCAAGAAAAATTGTTTTTTTTTAAAAATATCTATAATTGTTTTTAATCACTATTTTATAGGGCACGTAGTTTTGGCTAAATTTATAAAAACAACAATATTAAACGACATAACAGGCAAAAATAAAAGAACACACCCAAATTTTTCCACCAAAAAATATCTACAAATTATTCATAAACCAAAACTGCATATTTTTGGAAATGATCCAATTATTGGAACTTTTATCTAAATAGGAAATTTCATAATAATAGTTTCGAAAAACATATATTTTATATCTAGTAGAAATTTTGATTCATAATTTTCAAGCCTTTTGGACGCATAACCTTAAGAAGTGCATCAAAGGCTGAATTGATTGGACAAATCATTTAAAAGTTAGCGTGGTTACAACATTCAGGTAACCATACATACAGACATACAGGCAGACAGACAGACATAAACACATACACAGCCAGACAAACATACAGATATACATACAGACATACAGACAGACATACAGACAGACATACAGATAGACATACAGACAGACATACAGACAGACATGAAAACAGACATACAGAAAGGCAGACAGGCCCCGATAAAATTATCTGATTTTCGGATTCAGTGAGTGCCGAAACGTTAAGATCTGTTAAAAACCAGACATCGAAAATTTGGACGATTACATTACATTCTCATGAATAAGAATGTAAAAATAAACTTTTTAGAAAGAAGGCCGCAAGTTACATCATTTTATTTATCCAACATTTTTCTCTCAACTCTATCTAAAATGTTCTTAGAACCACTTTACACTCGGATGAGTATTCTTGGTTTAAATCGTAAAAAATAAAATTAAAAGTATACAAATTAAATTTATGAAAAAGCAACAGTAGTTACAATAAAGTATTTGTTGAGAATTTTTTTTTTGTGTGAAATGAACACTTTTTTAGTTATGAAAACAAGGCAATGAAAAAATCAAGAAAAAAACGTCCGTTCGAATACCAATGTATCGTATGAATTTTAGTAATATACGTTTATTGAAATTATATACATTTTCAGGGTAGACAATAATACAATTTATTGCAAAATAATAAAGAAATATTTAAGTAATGACGATAGATAAAATTTGTCCCTTATTTTGCAATAGTAGTCCAATAAATATTATGATATATCGTATAATATACATCTGATATAATAGAGTTCAATATAATGCAGAAAAGTTCGCATGCTCTACAAACCCAAGTGCGAAGCACGATAAACGTGGTGACAATGTGCTCGCTAAAACCGAAGAATCTCTCACAAAAAAATTCAAAACCACCAAATTACGGTTGTCGATGCTTTGGCCTTTAAGTTTAGAAAGACTGCTCACAAAAGTGAGGGAAGTACAGTAAAACTCTTCTATAGCGCTTATGTTGGGGCTGACGATGGCTTGGATCTAACTCATTATAGCCCGCTCCGCTTTTGTTTACTCACGCCTAAGTGCTCGCCTGAGTGACAACCACAGACCGGGCACACCCCGTGTATCTCTTTTTGCTGCACCTATTTTCGACGCAGCGTCAATTCTTCGAAGTTTTATAGAATGGAGGGCTTTTGAAGGGTTTCACTGCATGAAGAACGACTGCGAAACGCTTGATAAGTATATTACCAAGCGCGAAGCGCGAGAATCAATGGTCACGCGCTCTAAGCACGCTCAACCTTGCAAGCGAAGCGAGTATTGTGCAGTGTGCGATCAGAATGTGATCGCGCGGCAGGAAGATTTTTAAGGTTAAATTTGCTTCATGTTCAACGTGCTCATTTTGTTATATTTACTCTGCTACTTGAAATTGTTTTCCTTATAAAGGATACTTCGGGTAACTGTCAATTGTGCACGAGCCCATATGTGCACATCTGTGGCTACATTTCTGTTGTACATTTTCTGAAATATTTAATACAAATTTACAACTGTCGAAGAAAATAAGAACCGGTTTGGATCCACTGTATCTGGAATTGTTTGCATTTTGTCATTTGTTTGATGATATTGTTCTTTCTTTAGAGTGACCTTTAGATTTCATTAATAATAGAATGGTCTCCACCTAATGTTTAATCTCTGTAAGATTTTTTCTCTGTTTTTTAGTTCCTGCAGCTGCCTTTTTTGTTGGATTGGGTACAAAGGTAGTAGCGTGGGGTCTCTTTCTTGAGCAGGGTTGGGCATTTTGCATGAATTTTCAGTGTCAACCAAGGTGTAGGAGAGTGTAACCATTCTCGTTGTGAAAACAAGTTCAAATAAAATGTATTTTTCGAGACCAAACAGGTATTTGAGCGTTTTAATTTAAAGCTAGTATTTCTTTCACTTTCAGTTCTTTGTTCAGTGATTTTCCCGACTCGATCGTCTGCTGGTGTTGTAAGACGCGACAAGTCAGATCACGTATTATTTCCGGTTGCGTCGAAATCGATTGTTCAGTGAACGATCGTAGTCGTAGCTTAAAGAGGCTACATCTCTGCTAATTTTCCGAGACAAGAAAATTTTCTAGGACACAACTGCAATACTTTGTTGAATCGACTTGGAGACTAATAGCTCGGAATACACTGATAAGATAATTATTAGTTCTGGTAATAACAGTGATAAATGATATGCTACTCAGTTTAATCGAATTTAACTTAACCAGACGTGATTCATTCTCGAACCCAAACCACAAAGTTGGTAATTATGTCGTTATCATATGCCTACCTTGTTTCAGTTCTAACGCAGAAGACTGGAGGCGATCATTGAGGATCTAGGATCTGTGTATCTCGGTATGATAGGCGTTTGACTCACACAGCTCACTGTGGGTCCGGCACGATCCGTTCGTGAACCCTTTCTTGCCACATCCCTTACAGTACAGGACACGTAAATTGGTCGGGGGTAGACCTGTCATTTGTAACTGACCTTCTGACACCTTTAGCACCTTCAAGGAAGAGGGTCTTTTTCAAAATTTTGATCCAGCAGCATTGGACCAGCATCGGCTGGATTCTGGAAGCGGGTCGAACTGAGTAGATTGTCCGTACGTGAGAGCTTTGCAGGGTCGCAGGCGTCTAGTTTAATTTCGCGAGTGATTTGAGGTAGCAGTTTTAGGAGTTGGCTCTCTTCGAAGTGCGATTAGATGTCTGTGCGGAAGTTGAGGCTCAGTCGTTCCTCGCTGCGGGTGATTCGCTCCTCAACGACAACCTACGCGAATTCGTTGATGAAATTTCGCTATATGATAACTCTACCGCAATGAAAGGCTTCACATTCCGTACATGCTCCTTGCCTACGAAATTTTTGTTTAGGTTTATTAACATACAGACGACAGGCGATAGCGGGCGCTTGATTATAAAAGGGCTCTCGAACTTTCGACACAATTTACCTGCGACATTGTCAATCCTTTTCCACATTTTCCTATTCGGTCTAAGGACCAGGTCCTCTGCCTTACAATTTTGAGTCCCTCTTACTGGCGTTACAAAATTCATCCTGGGCTTCGCATGCTTTATCAGGTTTTAAAATACTATAACGTACTCTTTTGGACTACCATTAATAAAAAAAAAAAACCAAAAATTTGTTGGCGAATTTGAAATATTTCAGTTTGAAAAATCTATTGTGTAAAATGGTCTACTTTTTGCCCATCATCCTCGCAAAACTAACTAAATTGCAGAATATATCAAAATATGAACATGTATAATTACGATAAAGAAATTGTGCTTATAAATATAAAATTTAAGCTAAAAAATTTTGAAATTAAAAATAATCACTCCAGTTACCTCAACGAGACTTTAAACTATATCCTTAACCCTACGCTAATAAACAAAAACTTAAAAAATGACGCCAGTCACATTTACTGAAACCCATTTCAGCCGTCTTTAACTAGAACTTAAAAAATGCAAGCTTTTTATAGGTATTTTTTATTTCAATTTTGACATGCCGGTTGGTTATACTCGGACTTCACCTCAGAGGTTCAGGGTTCTATCCTTGAGCCGTTACATCTGGCAATTTTTCTATGTACCTTTACTGAGATTCTGGTGCTTAGGAACCCACCATAAGCTTGTAGGTCCCCCCATCGAGTACTTGACTGCAGCCAAGTCCGTAGGTGATGGGGTAAAAACCAGACTTTGTCCAATATATCGGGGCAGACTGCTCTCATTAGATCACTTGATTGCATTATAAAAATGCGTCCGTGACTGACGATATAGATCGGGACAGCCCTGTGCATAATAATGAAATAAAATCCAACTCTAACCGAAAATGCCTTCGACATGTTGGACAGTTACCGTCTTAAGCCTGTGATAACATTTCAAAATAAATAATAATAATACGATTATTGATATTGCAACATATTTAGTTGCAACCAACTGAAATGTAAGAACAGAATCACAATATTAATATTTCTGTAATCAAAAGTTATTACTGGGAGTGACTGTGATGGTGATTAAAAATCGGCGTCAGTGAAGGCAGCTTTTATTTCAAGAAAATTCTTTTTCTCTTATCAATTTCTAAAACATTAGATTAAAAATATAAAAGGTTGAAATAAATCTTTATCATTTTGCTTTAAATGGACCGTTATACACTAAGCACTGCATAAATTGGCTATGCAAAACCCAGATTTCCCTAAAACGTAAAAGATTACATAAATGAAGCCAACAATTTTATTATATTTTATAACAATACTTTGAAATTCGTATTAGTTGTACCAGCAATTGCTCTCCTTTTAATTTTTTAATTTATATTTATCATATAATTTTGATAAGAAAATCTGTCACGATAGCTAGAGGTGGCCATACGCGTAATTTACGATGGTCTTCGAACCTGTTTTTTAAATTATATAAATCATTTGTCTTAAAGATATTTAAAATATGTAATTTTATAAAAAATGGAATGTTCTTTATTCTTATTAAGCCCAATTTCTTTCCTTGAAACTGATTCTTATCAAATTTAAATATCTTATTAGGATGAACTTAGCGTCTTTCGGATAAGAGCTAACGACCAAAGTACAAATTAAATTATTTATAGCGTTAAAAACTAATTACTAGAATATTCTTTATTTAAATCGTCAGTACAACTCCTCATTTCTACGTTACACGGTTTTCTTGCAATTTGACAAGATGAGGAACATCTATACTTTGTGTTCATCGTTGGCGTTTGTCCTCAATTATATTGGTAAATAATATATAATATATTTATCATTTTAACTAAATCAGAGCTTTTGTAATTTAATCTGCTGGAGGAATCTCTTCACGAGTCCAATTTCTACCCAATTTTTGTCTCCGGGTTATAATCAAAATCTGACCGTGTGCAACGCGAATTCATACAGTATTTTAACCCGATTTGTATTCGGGTTTATAAAATACTGCTGCCCGGTTCTTGGCTGAAACCTATCTGCAACATATTATTGTGTACTTTAAAAAATCTAGCCGTCAATTCTTGTTGCAGGGTTGAGTTCACAATCTGATGGTTTTCGCAACAGCGACCTTAGTTCTGGAACTACTCGTGGCAGACCTTCTTCTCCTGACAGACATTCTCCCGACACGACTCTTTCTCTTGCCATGCCTCATTCTTCTGCCAGGTCTCGTCCTGCTGCCGCGTCTCCTCCTGCTGCCGCGTCTCCTCTTCCTCGTAATATTCTTCTTGGCAGACCTTCTTCTTCTTCTTCTTATTCTTCTTTAGCCCAACATTCTCCAGACACGACGCTTTCTCTTGCCACACCCCATTCTTTTGCCAGGCACAGGTCCAGATCCCCTGCTTCCAAGCGTCGCGTCACATACTTTTTTGGATTTAAACTTGAAGAACTTCCATTTCTTCGAATGATTCCCTACAACAATCCAGACTGGAGATTCGAAGTTCAAATGTTTACTTTTCCATCTGATACACCAATTAAATTGAAAACAGAACGTTTTACCTTTAGCCCTTTACCAACTGAAAGAGAAATTGTATTATCAACGTCCAATGGTGACGTCTTTGGAATATTGCAAGACACGAGAGAAGGAATGATTGGCCGTAGATTATATACACATACTATTATTGGGGAGCAGCCTGCGAAAATAAACAAAAATACCGGCCATGTTATTCCGTTGGTCTCAGAAGAAATCATGGCTTGTCCATTAGATGACAAGACCTTAGTCAGACATCAATTTAAACTTATCCATATGAAAAGGTCGCTTTAGAGCAAGTTATCAGCTTTGCCCATGCGCGGGCATATTTTCTTTGTGCGCTTGAGACGCATCGGTCGCACCTCGCACTTGGCGTTTGTTCTTCATGCTTTTCTCACGTTTATTTAAAAAAGTTTGAAAATAAATAGTCAGAACATTACCAACTGTTATATTCTATACTTTTTAAATCCATTTCATTCAAGATTATTCGAGACGACTTGACAGAGCCTATTTTAAAAGAAACTTAGCTGCTTTTGCAAAACGCAAATTCGTAATTATGTCATTAGGTATTTTGATTCGAAAAATTTCTACCTTAGGCAGAAATGTAACGTAAACCAAAATTTCCTTATAAGTGAAGACATAGGGAAATCTTTCATAAAAATAGTAAAATAATACAGCAATACAAATTCAACCAAAATAGTGTAATTTTGAATCAAAAAGCTAATTTTTTCAGATGATAGTTGAACCTTTAAACTAGAAGGGTTGAATATTTAGAAAAATATTGAATTTTATATAAAAAATATGGATTTTCCCACTGCAAAAAATAAATGTTAAAAAAGACATTCTTACAAAATAGTCCAAATTTGACCACAAATGAAATAATTTAATTTTGAGAAAAAAAATTTGAACTAAAGAAAGACATTTCAACAAAATGTGAAAATTTTCGTTGACCACTTTTTTTGTTTACATATTTACGAAACACAATCTAGTCGTAACTAATTTTTGTCTAATTGTATGTGGTTAACATTTTTTAAATATTAATTACAAGATAAATATCTACACAATTCCTTAAACGTGAAAATTATATATTTCTTTACTGTTTTAGTTTTGACTAGTTAAAAATCAAATAATAATTTGATGTTATTTTTTTTCTATCGAATGGTTTGACCCCACCTCCCGTTTTGGTCCAATTTCAAAATCAATTTCAAATTTCAATTTCAAAGTTTCGAAAACTAAAGGTCATGTTCATTATTTATCAATTTTTGAAACAAATTTAAAAAGTGAGTGCATTTTGAATATTTTTGAGACCACTTTTTCAAGTTTCAGAAAATTGTTTCAAGCACATTCCTAGTACTTGAAAAGACAAACTTTTTCTCCCAATTACCTTTTTGATAAAAAAAATTCACAGTTATAGCACTAACAAAATTAATTTTAAAAAAACATGAACATTTCAAGCTAAATAACGCATGATATGCAAAAAGTCAGGAAAAGACAAATTTTACGTTTTGAAAGCTGTAGAATATTAAAATAACAACTTTTTCAATTTTTTCGAAAAATTGATCATTAAAATTTTGACCATATAAAAAATTATGAAAAATTCCGTTTGGCGGTCAAACACTGCAAGATAATAGACAAAAAATTAAATTTTGAAAAAAGGCACGAAAACGCATAAATGAAAAAAAACCTTAATTTAAAATCATAATAATATTATTGAAAATAATGCGACACATTTACCTGCAACTATCTTAAGTATGAGAGCATAATCATAATATTAATACTTTCGTGATAAAAAAAAATATTTTTGGGAGTCACATTGATAGTGATGAAAAATAGATTTTAAAGGAGGATTTTTTAAATTTAAGATAAATTTTATTCTGAGTCATTCCTAAAATATTAGATAAAAAATGTGAAACATCGAACGCCATCTTTTTATGATACATGCATGATTTCAGCCCTTTTCGATGCCTATAATGTGCTGGCCAGATCTCGACTTTTTCCTCCCTAGGGAGAAAAAAGTACTTTTTACTTCCTAGGTAGTGAAAAGTGACGTCAGATATGTAAAATTATTTTGAATGACCAAAAATTTCCATAAAATTCCGGAAATGTACAGACATGTTTAAATTGAATTTAGACCAATTTATGGTAAGTTACTATAAATTACCTATAATATCACTATAAATTACCAAACAATGTCATTAATTTCAGAAAATTTATCGAAATATTAAATTTGAATTTTTGGTAATTTATGGTAAGTTACCATATTAAACTGTAAAATTACCCTAAATGACCGAAAATTTCTATGAATTTTCGAAAATTCAGAGACATTTTTAGATTAAATTTTGGACAATTTATAAGCGCCCATAAATTACCTGTAATATTATCATAAATTACCAAAAAATTTACGAATTTACGGAAATTTATAAAAATGTTTAAAATTGAATTTTGGGTAAATTATGGTAAGTTACCATATTTACCTGTAAAATAACCGTGAATTTCCAAACATTTCCATAAGATTCCGGAAATGTACATACATGTTTAAATTGCATTTTGGCCAATTTATGATAAGTTACTATAAATTACCCATGATACTACTTTAAATTATCCAAAAATGTCATAAATTTAAGGAAATTTATAAAAATATTGAAAATTGAATTTTTGGTAATTTATGGAAAGTTACCATATTTATCTGATAAATTAACATAAATAACAAAACATTTCCAAAAAATTCCGGAAATGTATAGTCATATCTAAATTAAATCTTGGGCAATTTATTGCAAGTAACGATAAATTACCTGTAATATTACTATAAATTACCAGAAAATTTCATAAATTTCGAGAAATTTATAAAAATGTTTAAATTTGAATTTTGAGTAATTTATGGTAATGTATCATATTCAACTGTAAAATAACCCCAAATGACCAAACATTTTTATAAATTTTCAAAAATTTAGATATTTTTAAATTTAATTTTGGGCTATTTATGATAAGTTACCATAAATTACCTATAATATTACCATGATATACCATAGAAATTTCACAAATTTCTGGAAATTTATAAAAATGTTTGGAATTAAATTTTGGTTAATTTATGGTAAGTTGCTTATTCATCTGTAAAATTATCATAAATGACCAAACATTTCCATTATATTCCGGAAATGTACAGATATGTTTAAATTGAATCTTAGCCAATTTATGATAAGTCACTATAAATTACCTGCAATATTACCGTAAATTACCAAAAAATTACAAAAATTCCCAAAAATTTCTAAACTCATTTCAAATTGAATTTTTGGTTATTTACGGTAAGTTATCATATTTAGCTGAAAATTATCACAAATGACCAAAAATTTCCATACATTTTCGAAAACTCATAGATATTTTTACATTCTCATAATTTATGATTGAGAAAGTATTAGAATCGTCGGAAATTTGATATCACACTTTTTTAACGGATCTCCACATTTCGAGACCCCCTCACTCCGAAAATCAGGTTTTCACGATGGCGTCTGTCTGGCTGTCCGTCCGTCCGTCCGTCCGTAAACACAGTAACTCTCGGAAAAATGAACAAATCAAATCCATCTTTGGCACACTTTTTCTAGGTCCTAAAAGAAAGGAAGAGTTCGTTAACCAGTCATTTTTAATAAAAATTCAAAAAGTGAGCGCATTTTGAAATATTTTGAGACTACTTTTTTCTGAATTTAAAAATTCTATGCGCGGATATTCATAGTATTGAAAAGAACAAACAATCTATTTTAATGACTTTTTTTGATAAAAAGAAAATTCTCAGAGTTATAGCGTTTTCAAAATTTGTTTAATCAACCGAAAATCAAAAGTTGAAACTGAAAACGCACGATATGAAAAAAAGACAAGAAAAGAAAAACATTCCTTTTTGAAATCCCTACAAGATTATCATAACCAAATTTTGGATTTTCTTAAAAAATCGAAAATTCAAATTTTGATTGCACAAAAAATAATGGAAAACAAAAAATTCCATTTTGTGGACAAACTATGTAGGATACAAAAAAAGATGAATTAACAAAAATGGTTATCCCAAAATAGATCTACAATTTCGTCAAAAATCACTTCTTGATAGGATGCGTACTTTTTGTTTTATTCGTGGAAAATAACGTTGAAAAGAGTAAAATAAAAAAAAATGTGTGGAAAAACGACGAAAGTTACGAGAAAAAAATCCAACAAAACCTGTTTACAAATGTATGTCGGAAATCGAGCGCGCAGCGCGAGTGTCACGATGAGAATGTGTACCTCAAAGCCTACGGAGCTTTGAGAAACTTAATCTTTGACTATACTTAATTAAGTAAACAATTCAGAATATGAAGACGCATATAAATACTGCCATCTAAGAGAGATCTTTTTGATAAAGTTTTTTTCAAGCATTCCAAATGCAAAGAATAAATATCCGAGCGCGATATTTACCATATTGATCTTTAAAATTACCATAAATTATTGATAATTTCAGAAGTGCATAGACATTTTAAATTGAATTTTTGGCAATTTATGCTCAGCGCCAATAAATTTGTTAATTTTTTTAATTTTTAATTTTTTAAATTCCAAATCTAATATGGGCTAAAATCATGACTGTATTTAGAGAAGTGTCAAAAATCATCCGCTTGTTATGAAAAATATCGTACACGCCAAAGGGGTAAGGCATCGAGAGGGTACAATTTCACATAAGTAGAGCCATTGTTCCAACTAATTTCGTAACAATACTTCAGAATTTGGAATATCCCTACCAATTGTCTAAAAAATTGTCAGAAAAATTCACATCACAACAACCATTAGTTTTCTCTCTAATTTGAAAGTATGAGCAGTGTCTCCACCCTGGGTTTAACCTTCGCAGTTATCCTCAATACTATTGGTGAATATAAGAATATATATTTATAATTTAAACTAATTATTTTGTAAGTTTTACGTTTATCAGAATTTTTGTATTTTAATTTGCTTGTGCAATCCTTGCACTAGCCAACTGTCGACGTCAAACCTGAGACGTGCACATATGGTACCCTCCTCGCTTAAGATGTCGGAGATGATCCGGAAATTGTGCAATTGTTAAGTAAAGCCAATGTTATATTTCCACTTCTTAGCGACTTTCCAATAAAATGTAAAAATAAAAAATATTTTTTGATAAGAAGTCGGAGTAAGCCACACCACTCCTATTTTAGATACAGGAGTATCTTGGAAGAAAATAATACGTTAGGGAAGAGTGTTATAAGTTATTTTCGCGAAAAACACACTTAATAAAATTAAACATTCTGCTGACAGGTGAAATAGGAAATACATACATAAACAAATTATTATTTTATTTTGATTGAACTGGGCCATCAGAAGGTTTAGTGAGGCCCTGGGATAATCAGTAAAGTCACCAAAAAATTTAGAGTCGACTGCACCCTGAGATTGGTTGGAATAATTTTAGATTAAATTTTGAAAATTTAAGCAAATTAACTTCTTTTCCTCTAATTGATTTCGAAAACTTTGGATTAAAAATATAAAAGTTTAACATCCATCTTCTTAATTCCCTGAACATATTTTGCAGAATTTCTGTTAGTTTTCCAAAGTTTTAAATGAGCTGTTATAGTTGACAATATACATTTTCCATATTAAAACCAGTTGTTCCTAAATCGTAAAAGACTATGTAAATACCTCAAATATCGTAAAGCGAGAATTGTTATTATGTACATTGTTAATATACAGAGTGGTTCAAGAGTCGCGAGACGGGAAAAAATTCCCTCAAGTAAAATATTTTTCAACGAGGCCAAGCTTATTATTGAAGTAACTTTCAACGAGAAATTCAATGGTGTTGAATTTAATGAATTTATCAGCAATCGATAGAGCGGGACATTTACATAGGTACATAGCTATTTTGTTACATGTCTATCAGATGCCGATGCTAAAATGGGGTTTCCAATGAATAAAAATTGACCTTAAACTTGACCTTGAAATTCATGGATACGATCATGCTTAAGATCACTACTGAATACGCCTGGTTAAACTTAGTAATTTTGCTCGTAACAAAACTTTAGATCAACCTTCAACCCTTTTTCAAGGTCAACTTTTCCCTTTCAAGCGAAAACCCCATTTTTCACATCGGAAATCGATAAAGCTGTAAATTTTACGTTCGAATATGTACTCAAGTAATAGGTCCGATGTGACCTTGACCCAGAGCTCTTCTTTTTTTAATTTAAATGACCTTAAAGTGACCTTCAAGGCCATAACGTACCTGTGATAAGGTGATTTCCACAAGCACTTTCACAACGGAATTTAAATATTTTCTTTATGTCATGATTTTTGGCTTTTTGGGCTTTTCTGGCACCGATGCCGATTTTCAGCTATTTTAGTTTTCTCAAAAAACTGCAAAAAATAATTTTGAGAAATCAACCCCTATCTTGCAAAAACTACCCTCAACATAAAATATGCACTCAAACTAAATATAAGCATATAATATTTTTTGGCTTTTCTAAGCTCTTCGTTTAACAAAGACTCCGATTTTCGGGCTCTAATTTTTTATAAAAAAAACCGAACTGCAAGCATCTTCACTACATACAGATTAAATTTTTTTTTAAATCAACAGCCCCAGGATTTTGGGATTTTTTGGGTTATTCTTGTGCACTAATACTGATGTTAGGGTCTTTTTTCAAAAACGAACGAAATTTTGGGGTGAAGGTGCTGACCGCTAGAATCTCTACAACAGAACATTTTGAAAATTTAAAAAATCATCAGCGTTGGAATTTTGGCTTTTTTGGGCTTTCAAAAACTGCAAAAATTAATTTTCAAATAACAACCCCTGTCTCTTAAGAAGTACTCCTAAAATAACTTACGCATCCAGCCTAATTGTGATCATATCCAAATGTTGTGCTATTTTTTGGCTCTTAAACACACTCACGAACTATTTGCAATAATTAAACCAAACCCTTAAAAAAATTCTATAGAAAAATGTATGCAACAAGTGCGATAAAATATATACAGTAGGCCTGAGGTAGTTTTGGGCTCACTAAAAATAAAAATTATATTGTACGAATACAACTCATGACACTCACAGCTACCCCTAACAAAAAACATGAATATTAAACAAAACTGAAAGAAATATAAATTAAAAGTCAATGGTTTTCCAAAGTTCACAAAAAACTTCCGACAAAAATCTATCTGGAAATTAAAAATAATCATACTATTTACTCGCGGAAAACTCTAAACTATACCCACTACCTCGCAGTAATAATAGAAAAATAAATTCAAAGAACACCCTTGACGCATTTAACCAAAATCTGCTCAGCTTCCTTTAACTTAAAAATCCATAGAGATTTTAATTGAAAATAATTACCATAAAGACTTTCCCAAAGATGTTTTTCATATCCTCATCTCCACAGTACAACTAAACAACACTTGAGAACTGCCCTTATCATACTTAAAGATCCAAGTCTCGCCCTCCATCAACTGAAACCTCCAAAACAATCGCAAATTGAAAATAACTACCCCAAGAAGCTGTCAAACACTCTAGTCAATAAATTCCATTAATTAAAATGGTAATAAATATTAAAAATAAAATAAAAACAACACACACAGTTTTTCAAGTCTCTAGTACATTTATTCACCATTACAGAAGTATTCTACAACCCCTCGGAACTACCCTTATCATATCTAAAGAATCCAGTCTGAGCTACCTTTAATTGTAACCACAGAAAAAATTATCAATTATAATTAATAACGAAAAACAACTCTCAAAGTCTCTGTTTGATACACCTACAGTCACAGTAATATTCTGGAACCCCTAGAGGTTGGAAAGTTATACTATGAGGGTGGATATACCTACTAGAGACTTGGAAAGCTGCGTGTGGTGATTGTTTTTGATTTGGAATAGTTCTTAATGTTTTAGGTCATGCTATTTAATTTTACATTTTTTTTTGCAGTTTTAGTTGAAGGCAACGGAGACTGGATTCTTTAAATTTTATAGGAATAACTCTTACAGGGTTGCGAGGGCGTATATTCTAAGAATTTTTTAAAACTACCCGACCTGACAGTACGAGGTCTGTTCAAAAAATATGCGGATTGAGGTCATAAAAAAAGTATTTTATTTGGAAGTTACACCTTCAAAATACTCTCCTCCCCAACACACACACTTATCCCAACGGTGTTTCTACTTGTTGAAACGGTCCTGGTACGCTTCTTTTGTTATGGTTTTCAGCTACTTAGTCGCATTTGCCTTAACCTCCGAAATCGTCTGAAATCTTCTTCCTTTAAGGGGTTTTTTTAGTTTTGGGAACAAGAAAAAGTCACATGAAGCAAGATCAGGTGAGTATGGGGGGTAGGGAAGAACAGTAATCGAGTGTTTGGTCAAAAACTCACGAGTTCTGAGTGCTGAGTGAGCTGGAGCGTGGCACATATTTCGCAGTGACGCGGTGCATCTTCAATTTTTCGGTCAAAATCTCCTAACGAGATCCAACTAATATCCCACACTCTTCGGCAAGCTCCCTAATAGTCAGACGTCGATTTTTGCGCACCAGGGTGTTGATTTTGTCAACGTGTGAGTCGTCAGTTGACGCTGAAGATATCTGCGACTCGAATACCGCGTTTTAAACAGCTGATCTGTACGAACTTAGCGAAACCAAGCGGATTCTTCTGAAACCAACTAGAGCCGCGAAATTCAAACAGTCTGCGTATTTTTTGAACAGACTTCGTATACAATTTCTAAGAATGAAAGAGGTACAAGATCTTGCAATCAGGCTTATTTCGAATTTTCTCTCTTTTTCTCTCTTTCTTTCTCTTTTTCTCATTTTCTCTCTCTCCTCTCTCTCTTTTTTGTTTCCTTCTCTTTTTCTTTTCCTCATCTTCCAAGTGACTTCTAGAACTCCACATTTTATTAGAACTGCCCGCTAGAATATACCCTGGGTTGCGAAATATTACTAGAGGAATAGATATATTAAATGGGGTGTTGAAATGTTGTCTGTGGTTCTTCTTGTTAATTTTAAAATTTTCAGCGCTTTTAGTTCACAACAGCTGAGTCCGCATTCGTTGATTGTGATAGGGATAGTTCTTAGGGGTCGTGGTAAATTACTGTGAAGGTAAGTATATCAACTAGATACATGGAGGGTTGTGTTTGTTAATTATTTTTGAATTAAATTTTCTTTAGTTGATGTGTTCGCGTCGTTCCTATGGGTTGTGTAATATTACTGTGGGAATAGGTATATTAACTGGAGTCATGAAAAATTATATGTCGAAATTATTTTTAATTTTTAATATCTTTTAGCGTTTTAATTAGTAGAATGTGAGACTTTCATTAGGTGAATATTTCATACGTGACGTAGAATATTACTGCGAAGATAGATTTATTAACTGTAGTGTTTAAAAATTTTTTTGGAGCAGCTATTTTAAATTTGCGATTGTTTTAGAGGTTCTGGTTGATGGAGGGCGAGATTTGGTTCTTTAAGTGTGATAAGGGTAGTTTCAAGTGATATTTAATGTTACTGTGGAGACAAGGATATAAAAAATATTTTTAGGAAAGTCTTTGTGGTAATTATTTTTAATTTAAATCTTTATGGATTTTTTAGTTAAATGCAACTGAGCAGGGTGTGGTTACATGCGTCAAGGGCGTTTTTTAATTTGATTTTTTGATTTGAGTATGATTTTTTTCTTTTGGAGATTTTTCAGCCGTGTTTTATGAACATCAAAAACCAATGACTTTTGATTTATATATATTTTTCAGTTTTTCTTAATATCTATATTTTTAGTAGCTGTTAGAGTCATGGGTTGTTTTCGTATAATATAATTGGTTACTTTTTAGGTCGGGACGGGAAGTTATCCCTTCGGCCGGTCACAGAAATAATGTTGGTCAAACCCCTTCCCAATTCCAACGTCTCGTGGGGGCGGGGAGGCACACCTTTACGGCTGTTCTCAAAAATATTTTTGAAGGCAGCCATGTGACTGGTCGTAGAAATATTTTTATGTACAATAACAATATGTAGTAAAAATGTAATAAAAAATATCATGAAAATGTAATAATGTACAGTTTATCTGCTTTTTGTTTAAATTTGTTTGTTTAAAAAGTTTTACTACTCTCCATTTTGTACAGGCAACTTATCGGGAATTCGAATATAACGTTTTTTAATTAAAAAGTTAAATAATTTGTTTTACTTCAAATGTAAAAATGATTAGCCTTAGAGTTCAAGTTTTTATTTTATTAATAAAAATCAATGAGAAAGGTGGGTCTGGTCCTAAACTTTAAAAATGATGAAAAAAAGCAAAAGAAATTATTTACAACAAAAAACTTCTTTATAATTATACATATTTAGAACCAGATCCACCATTCTCACTGCTTCTTGTTTGGTATCCAAAATTTTCAACTCGATATGACGTTTCGTGTGCATATAAGGTGGGAAATAACAAAAGTGACGGTGAAGAAGGAATCTGGTCACGTGACCCACTAATCACATGGCTTAACGCGTGCGGAACGGCAGCTTGACGTGTACGCTCGTTCTCTTCTTCCACCACTTCCCCCACTACTTACAGCGTCCCCTGCGTTTTTCTCTTCTCATGATTCACGATTGAGGAAGTACTAGAATTGTTCGAAATTTGAGACCATAGTTTTTCAACGAATCTCCACGTTTTGAGACCCCCGAAGCTGAAAATCAAGTTGTGGCGATAGCGTCTGTCTGTCCATTCGTCTGTTCGTGAACACGATCACCCTCGAAAAAATGAACGTTTATCGGCTATTTTCGGTAGAAATGCCAAAAGTTAAAGGAATTAAAAAAAAACTGATTCTTTTAAGATTCAAAAATTTCATGTACGGCGAACAATTTATTCTTTTGAATTTATTTTTAAAACAAAATCAGTGTTATTGTATTTATAAAATTTTAAAAATCAGTCAAAAATAAAAATGTTAAAGCAAAAAACGCCCGATATGAAAAAAAGGCAAGAGAAGAAAAATGTTGCTTTTTGAAATCCCTACAAGATTATCTTCGAGTAAAAATGCTGGCTGCGTCTCAAAACTGAGTCGAGACATAGGCCTTCGACTTACTGTTATGGCTACGACAGGTAAAACGGCGTTTACTTATCTTAAGTCGAGCTTTGTCTTGGCTGAGGCGACGTTTACTTGACTCAAGACGAGCCTTCTCTTGGCTGAGATTATCGAACCTTTTTTAGCTCATAAATGAGAATAAAATTGATGAACGAAAAATTTGTAATTGTTAAATTAGTTATTATTAATTTAAAAATTCAGAATCGGTTGGTACGAACAAGTATGACCCTTACAAATTTACTTCAAAGAAATTAAAATTGTAACTTCCTAGAAGGATCTCCTGAACCGCACGTGTTGGAGTCATAAAAATTCGACTCAAGAGCTACATTTATGGCTTAAAGACATAGAAACTTGTCTTTGAGACATAAATAGAAGTATGGTTCCGTCTCAAAACTGAGACATGCTCAAGTCGACGTTTTCGACTTCAGCATGTATTGATGGAGGGGGGGGGGGGGGGGGATTCAAGTCGAACTCAAGTCGAAGCATTTTTTTCATGTCGTTACAAACTTTTAAATTTTCTTGAAAGATCGAAAATTTTAATTTTGATCGCACAAAAAATAATACAAAATTCCCTTTGGTGTGCCACTAAAAATAATCTACAAACTTGTTAGCACTTACTCTTTGACAGGATGCGTAGCTTTTGTTTCATTTGCTAAAAACTACATTAAAAATAAGAAAATTTGATTTTTGGACAAGCGACACAAAGTACAAGAAAACAAATGGACAAACGTGGCTTAACAAAGGAAGAGCCACAAATTTGTCTTATATCATTTTTTATAGGAAGCGTAGTTTTTGTTTTCATCGTGAAAAATAACATTCAGAATTAATTTTTTTTAAAATGGTATAAGCTAAGAAATAAAGTCTGTCCATAAACACGATAACTAAAAAAAAATTAACGGATCAAATCGCGCTTTGGCATACTTTTTTAGGTCCTTAAAGAAGGAAAGAGTTTCTAAAACAAAATTCTTTGACCAAAGGTTATGATTTTATCAACCGAAAATGTTATTAAAAATTGAATATTTCATTTTATGTCAAACGAAGACAAATACGTAAAAACAGGATAAAATCAGAATTGAAGCTCTTTAAAATATCTACAATTTTTGCTTAAACTATTTTTCTAAAGGATACGTTTTTTAGGCTTAAGCATCGAACATTGTAATTTTAAGCCAAACGACGACAGATAAGTGAAAAGTTTGAAAGTATATTATATAAGACTTGATACTTTAGTTTCATTGTTTCAGCTTTTAAATATTCATACAAAATTTATTTGAACCATTTTTCATAGGACTTAACATTTTGGTTTTATTTTTTGAAAATATTATGAAAAAATTTAAATTCAAATTTTCAGTCAAAGGATGTAAAATACGAGGAAATGTTTTCGCAGGAATTTTTGCGTTTAAGATTTCTTTATCATTTCTTCAAACCACTTTGTCGAAGAATTCCTCGTTTTTAATTTATTTTTCGAAATTGACATACAAAAATCACAAATTTCCATGTTACGCCAAAAGATGCAAGATACGTACAATTGCCAGTATAACTACGCGATGCAGAGAAGAATGCCCGAAGAAATGCCACGATGAGAACGTGTACCTGAAAGCCCACAGATCTTAAAAAAATTAAAATTTAAACTATATACACTTAATTAAGTTGACCATTCAGAATATGAAGATGCATTTAATCATTGAAATAGGTGCGCTCAAATTTTCAAAGTATTTTAACATTAAATTTTTAAAATTTCAGTTTATATTAATCGAAAATTCTGCAGATCAGGGCAATAGACGGGAGAACTTGGACTCGATTGCCGACACGTGAACTGCCTCGAGCACTGCTCGTGACGAGTGCCCCGAACTCTTCTACGCATGCGTTGCGCTCGGTCTCAGATTCGTTGCTGTTCCCGCGCAATTTGAAATGCTAAAAAATAACATTTTTATTGTTAAAAATTTTTATTTAAAAACAAGATTGTCAATGCATTTTAATATTTTACTAAGCTGTAAATAACAAAATTTTAAAATAATGAAAAATATGCAAGAAAAATATGAGGTACGAGGGTGGATCAAATATAAACCGGAATTTTACAAATACTTTTCTTAGCCAATCGCAAGCACTCTCGCAGTGTAGGTTCTTGTAATGTAGTGTATTAGG
>NC_046658.1:134981668-134993838 GCF_010883055.1 Belonocnema kinseyi | reverse complement strand
GGAGACTATGTAGAAAAATAATCAATAGTATTTTTGTATTGTTTTATAAATAAATAAATATTAAAAAAGAATTCCGGTTAATATTTGATTCACCCTCGTATACCAAAGGATATTTTTTATTTGCACAGTATGCACTTAATAAATTTTTATTTTGATCAAGATTCATTAATATCGGTCTAATAAACATTTATATAAGTTACAATGACATTATTCATAATAAACAATAAAAATGTTATTTTTAGCATTTCAAATTGCGCGCGAACAGCAACGAATCAGAGACCGAGCGCTACGCATGCGTAGAAGAGTTAGGGGCACTCGTTACAAGCACTGGCCTCGACCTCTAGATTTCTTTAATGAATCGCCTTGTAAATTTCACTTTTGCTTAGTAGGTCAACACATATGATATTTACACAATGAAGAAATTCACGGTACAGCTGTCCGCGTTTTATATCTGAATTAGGATTTCAAAGTTCATTGTACATTATTCAACAATTATATGTAGCTTAAAATACCTTTGTGATACATAAATAAATCAATATGCGTCTAAAGTTCGTACATTAGTACCCTGGTACCCCGGTTGGCCAATAGTATAAATTTATTTGCTTGGTTACACAAGGGTTAATGGATAACGATTTTCAAGCGCAAATATTTCCACTTTACTTATTATATTATAGAGCCAAAATTTCTAAAATACAGACACAAATTTTTTTAATTCGAACTTTTAACAGAACTGATTCATGAGGCCCTGATTTTTTATGGTTTGGTGAGTACCGAGAATGTAAGAAGGATATAAAGGGTACTCCCGAAACGGCTTTCAGAGTGGGACTGCAGTGTAATTTAGGTATCGTAGGTTCCCCTTTTGAAACTTTCATAAGGGTCCAGTAAGAGCAACCATGTGACAAAATCGTCTTTATTGCTTCTGATTGGTATGGAATAAAATCATGTTCACCTAAAACATCCGCCAGGGTTACAAACTTCTTTCCGAACCAAGTTGCAATTTTATCCAATGCCATGGAATTTTTAGTGCCATTTATTTATAAGTATGCATAAATAGTGCGTAAATGAAGATAAATTAATTCTAATAATAATATAATAATGAATGATTACGTAAATACGATTTTGTGCTTTAAGGAAAATTTAATTTTCTGTTTCTTGTTGCAGAGTTAAGTTCACAATCCGATCCTTTCCGCAAAAGTGACCTTAATACTGGTGTTTCTCTTGGCAGACAATCTTCTTCTGGCAGACATTCCCCAGATACGACGCTTTCACTTGACCTTCCTCAATCTTCTGCCTGGTCTCCTCCTGTTCCCGAGCCTCCTCTTGGTCCTGGTGTTTCTGATGACAGACCTTCTTCTTCTTCTCGCAGAAATTCGCCAGATACGACTCTTTCCCTTGTCACACCTCGTCCTTCTACCCCGTACAGATCCAAGTCCCCTGCAGCCATGGATCCTCTTTCATACGTACTTGGATGTAAATTTGAAGAACTTCAATTTCTTCGACTTATTCCTTATCGAGATGAAGGATTAGTGTTCTTAGTTCAAAGATATACTTTTCCTGCCCATACAAAAATTCATTTTCCAGTGAAAGATGGTATTTCTAACCCTATACCGTCCGAAAAACAAACGGTAGTAGTAAGGCCGAATAGTGACGTGTTTGGAATATTGGAAGAAACAAAAAAAGTAGCGATTATTCATAAATTATATACAAGCACAATTCTTGGGGAAGCACCGGCGAAAATAAACATAGACACCGGCAAAGTTTTTCCTTTGCTCCCAACAGAAATCTGGGATTGTTTATTAGACGACCAGACCCTCGTCAAAGAGAAATTTAAAATTATTCACACAGAAAAAACAATCTTTAAAAAAATCTGGTAGCGGTATTCATGCGCTAGATCTAGACCTTGACCTTTGAAATTGACGTTCACGATTGTTGTATTCCGTACTTTGTAAGTACTTTTTGTTCAATATTTTTCGAGTTCAACGAATACAGTTAGATTAATTGCCTCGCTGTTCAAGCTCGATTAAAGAGCAGTGAAATTCTTCCATAGCGCCGATTTTAGGGCTGACGTTGGGTGAAAAATAACTCATTGTAGCTCGATCCACTTTTGTTTGTTCACGCTCGAGTACTCGCCGGAGTGACAAACGTAGATCTCGCGCACCCCGCGCAGTTACTGTTATACCTGCGGTGCGGCGTCAATTCTGGGAAGGGCTATAAAAAAACTATTAAAGCTTTTTCCTGTACGTGAGAAAGTCGAAATTCTCTATACAATTTTAAACTACTATATTAAATGTATGTGTTATTAATCTGTGTATCTCAGACTGGGTCTACTTATTAATAAATTACAAAATTGAGTACAAATTTTATTCGTCATCATTATTTAATTTCAGATAGTCTGATAAATGTATACGAAGAATTTTCTTTATATATTTACCATTTTTTTTACATTCTTATTTATAAAAGTGTAATGTAATCGTTAATATGTTCTTTCCCTGGTTTTTGACGAATATTTACGTTTCGGCACTTACAAAGCCCGAAAAAATTTTTGTCGAATTTTCTAATACACAACAAAAAAACTTGCAAATTATCCTAATGACCTTTTTGATATCGATAGAAATGAAAAAGTTATTAGGAATGGTTAAACTGCGATACGCGACCTGTGGACAAAAATGCGAACTAGAAAGAATGGGTACGATTTTAAAGATATATTTTTAATTGGAAACAAAAGTATTTGAACGATTTTTTGTGAAGTGTAAAGTATTTATTGGATAATAAAAATAAGCTTATATTGGAAACAAAGGGTTTTAGATAAATTTACATCTATTACAGTGAAAAAATACATTTTTTTACCAAAATATTTTTCTAAGGAAAACCATTATTGTAGTATTTATTTTGATTTTTAAAAGATTACAAATTCAAATAAATTTATTTCGAAGCAAAAACGAACTTCTAGTAAACATTGAATAATTGATACATGAAATATTTACTATTTGAAAATAAGATATAAAAGTTAGGTTAGAATTTGTATTTAAACTCCAATCGTCTATAATGCGCATTCTTAGCATAATCTGGATGAAATTTTTGCCCTAAATACATGAACTGAAGCTTATTTAAGCTAGAAGTGAATTGAAACTTACATGAAATAGTGAAATAATTTTTTTAAACATATTAAAAAAAGGGGTTTTCACTATATAAGATGGAAATTCTATACGTATAAAACTATTTGTTTTTGATGAAGATTTTTTTTAGTATTTCATTATTGTTTCATACTTAACAAAAAAATCGTAAAAACACTTTTATGCAAAACTAAAAATACGTCTTTAAAATTTTACCTTATCTTTCTACTTTCAGTTTTCCGCTCCAGATGAAAGCCAATATCCTTTTAAAAATTTTCAAAAGAAGGAAAACAAAAATATTTATTTAATAGGTTAAAAAGTATCAATCCCAATTCCCACTAGATTTACAAATGCTCGTGATGAAATTTTTTAACTTGACAAAAAACACTCAATGCACGCTAAAAGTAATAATTTTTGGGAAATAGATAACATTATTATGCCCGAACAGGAGCGTTGCGATTATGCAATGTGCCCTAACGACCTAACTATGCGAATACGTCACGACGTTTCGACAGTTCATTCGAAGTAGCAGACATACGCAAATAAGCACGATGGCATGCTCACTTCAAAAAGCAGTGCGCCTCTGATTCCTAATTAAGCCGATTGGATTAATCGGATTCTTTCGTGCTATGATAAAATGACCTTGGCATTGACAACAGCGCCATCTGTCAGCGAATATATAACGCGAAGTAGCATCGTGAAGTTATTGGAGCAATGTTCATAAAAAATAGCAGTGGATATCAATTATTTTAGTAAAGAATGTTATATTGCGACTTAAACTTAATTATTTACTATAAAATGTGTTGTTAATGTTTAATTGAAATTCAAGTTTCTTCTTAATTAGCAGCGCTGTCGTAGCTCTCCAATAGGTTCTAATATTCGACAGTAAAAACAAAAAAGGATAAGAAGTATTGAATAAACAGAGAGAAGGAGTGAGGCAGAGTATAAAAAGAGGTCCGATCAAGTTCAGATATCGGAGTCCCACTTTAGTATTTTAAATCATAGTCTGTCTGGTTAAGAAACTGTGCTATAGGCAAAGTGCGTATTTCCCCACTTGAAGTAATTAAAGTAGTTTCTTTGGTTTCCCAAAACCGGCCCAGTCTCAGAGTTTCACTGTAATTCCAAACTCTACTTAAAAATAAATACCACAGGAGAAATTAATTTGTTAAAGAAAGAAAAACTGCTTTCATCCTTGCCAAATTTGGGGGTTGGGGGAGGGCGATACGTAAAATCGAAAGTTGAATTTAGAAAGGCATAAATTTGGCTATCCCTAGCTTTGCCTTATATTACGGTGGAAATACCAAAGGAGGGGACTTGTGATCTAGAACGACGAGAAGGGTGAGAACACAATTAATGAAGCAACAATTAAAAAGTAAAGATTAAAGTTAATTGTCATTTACATACAAAGTCGGTTGGCAGCCCGTGCCGGAAGCTGACAAGCTAACGGTAGCCCTTGGAGAAGTTTATCTGCGTGGTCCTGGTTGACAGTCGTCGAGGTGTCGATCTTCCTCGTAAGGGTTGTCGTTGAAGAACCAGGTCCTTACTCAGGATTGGTGTCGGCTCTGGAATAGTGGGCGAGTGCTGCTTATTATACAAGGAAGAACCAGTGTCTTTTATTAAAGGGTAGCAACTTGTTTTCTTGCGGGTAGAGAAAAACTCGGCCATAGAATCCATTGTACAATTTCTTGTTTTTAGAGTCAATTTTCCTTTGAGTCTGTTTTGTTTGAGTTAAGTTCCTATTTTTTTATTTAGATAAAAAAATTGTTAATCCAATTTATACTATATAACTTGCCTGATCAACAAATAGTCATAGTGGATTTGTTCGTGTTACAGAACTTTGAGTCCTGGAGTCCACTATTAGTACTTCCTTACTAAGATTTACGGTTCTTCTTGAAATCCTTATTATGTTATCACCTTTTTTTGTTATTTAGGGGAATTTTACTTCTGTCTTCTTGAGATGAATTTTGCTCATCTCAGAGGTTGTCTAGTATTTCTCTCATGAGTGGGATTGGGTAGCAGTTCTTTTTCCTAATATTGTCAACCATTCTGAAATCTAAACAGGATCTGTAATATTTCCCTAATCTCTCAAATATTACTATATGAGTTGACCAATTGGAACAAGAAGGTTTCTATTATATCCTGTGCTAATAATTTATAAACTGTTTGATTAAAACGAGAGTAATTTATTTTTCTAAGCAAGTTTCAGTCCTATTATTTTTTTTAGGATGATTTCGCTGACCATGGAACGCAGATAAAGGCAATTTTTGGCTCATAATATTTAGTGTAAAGCTTATGCAAATTTGTACAAACAAAATTAGAATTTCTACTACGCATGAAGAGCCTGGATTTCTGAAGAAAGTGTGATAAAGCCAGATAAATATTTTGCCATCTTTGACATCACCCAACTTCAAATTTGAAAGTAATATCACTTTCAAATCTCATTAAATCATATAGTTTTGTGATTCAATTTAGGTCCCTATATAAGTAAAAATGATTAAATAACTTGGAATCGCTTGTAATATTTAAAAACTAGTGATATTTGTGAAATACTCTGAAATCTCCTGAAATCCCTTAAGCTGTAGTAATCTTAAGTATAAGAGAAGAAGCTTATTATTAATATTTCTTTAATAAAAATGTACGTATGGGAGGTACCGTGATAGTGATTGAAAATCGATGTCAGGGAGGGGTGCTTTTATTATAAGTTAATTTATTTTTCTCCGAGTGATTTCTAGAACATTAGATTACTGCTATATAGATATTTAATATTCATAATATTGTAGAATCTAGAATATTATTTTTTCTTTCCTAGCCACAATTTTTTAACTTTAAACTGACTCTTATCAAATGTAAATATCTCAGAAAGACAAATTAATGCTTTTTGGCTAAGAGATAACGACTATAACATGAGTTATATTATGTAATGAAGCACCAGAATATTCGTTTGTGACATCGTCAGTCAAATTCTTCATTACCACATTCATTGGGTTTCCCTCTAATTTGAAACAATGAATAATGTCTACAAACTGGGACTTTCACTGGCGGTTATCTTCCATTCTATTGGTAATTATAATAATATATAATATACGTATCTTATAATATAACTAAATAGTTTTCAAGCTTTAAGTAAATCCGGATCATTGTAATTTAATCTGCTGGAGCAATCCCGGAAATTGTGGAATTATGAAGTGAAGCAAATATGAAATTCCGATCATATTGCGATTTAAACAAAATGTCATTTGATTATGCGCACGAGCATTTTTGCCGAAAAACTGTGCATGAAAATATAAACATGTGGGCGCTCCCTTGTTTGTCGCGTGAGATCAAAAAGTGGGGGACCTCCCTCCTCATTGCATCAACCCTGCAATGGCATGCCTAGTCCTTTGTTTCCTATGTCCATGAGAAAAATGTACCTTAAATTAAATTTACATTTAGAAAATATGCATTACAAGCAGGAAAAGTTCTTTTAAATAAGAATGCAGCGTTCCAACTGGTTCTTTGTATTCAATAAACAATATTGTAAATATTCTTCATACATACACTTTAGAATTTCCCATTCGGAGTATTAAACTTTCGCAATTTTTTACATTTTATTCATAATCACGACATATTATTAGATTTCTCGCGATTTGAGAAATGAGACGTAAAATCTAATTGAGGTCAATAAATTATTTCATCATATTTTTAAAAATTAAGATTATGGTGCATACCCTCTTCCCCTAACTTCATGGGGCGCCATAGAACGTTTTCTCATAGGTCGGCCCAATCAGCGCCGCCACCAAGGCAAATCCACTCAGCGTCGCTACCTACGAAAACTCACAAAAATGATTATAATGCGATAAACGATAAGTGGAGATTTTTTGCTTTCTTTTTGCTCTATGATGACATATATTACGTTTCTCAAAAAACTACCACTAAGTCTTACACAACTACCCCCTGTGATCAAAAACGTTTTCAAAATGTGAAAACTACCTTCAACAATTTAAACATGTTTTAGGGCTTCAAATTAATCATGTGACACTTGAAAATTTCGCTCTCTTTATAATTTCCCAAAAACTACCCTTCTACGTGAACGTATCCAGCAGAATATTTATATGTATGAAAAATGCATTATAAATAATCAAACTTAGAAGAAAATGTTAGTTGACATTTTTTTTCTCTTTTTTTCTCTCCGATAATGTATAATACGTTACCCAAAAACTACCCCTAAGTCATACATACCCTCCCCTCGCCATAAAAAATGTTTCAAAAGTTGGAAAACCACCTTGAATAATGCAAAAATGATTTAGAACTCCAAATTGATTGCATGACACTTCACAATTTCCTTCTCTTCATAATTTTCCCGAGAAACTACCCTTACACGTGAATCTATACAGAGGAACATACATATGTATGAAAAAAGCATTAAAAATAGTCCAACATAGAAGGAACTGTTGATATTTTTTTCTCTTTTTTTGCTCTCTGATAATATATAATACGTTCCCCAAAAACTACCCCTAAGTCATACTACTCACCCATCGTGATCAAAAACGTTTTAAAAGTTAAAAAACCACCTTGAACGATATAAAAATGATTAAGGACTCAAAATTAATAAGATGAAAATTGAAAATTTGCCTCTTATTATAATATTCCCAAAACTACCTTTCCACTTGAGCGTATGGAGCATAACATATATATATGTATTAAAAAAGCATTAAAATTAATAAAACTTAAAAAACACTGTTAGTCGGTATTTTTTTCTTCTTGTTTGCTCTCTGATAATATATAGTACGTTACCCAAAAACTACCCCTAAGTCATATATACCCGCCCCTTGTGATCAAAAACGCTTAAAAAGTTGGAAAACCACTTTGAACAATGCAAATATGATTTAGAATTCCAAATTGATTACATTGCACTTCAAAATTTCCCTCTCTTCATATTTTGCCCGAAGAAATACCCTTCCATGTGAACGTATACAGCGGAACATATATATGTATGAAAGAAGCATAAAAGTAATACAGCTTAGAAAACACTGCTAATCGATATTTTTATGCTCTTTTTTGATCTTCAATAATATATAATCCGTCACCCAAAAACTACCCCTAAGTCATACATACCCTCCCCTCGTAATCAAAAACGTTTTAAAAGTTGGAAAAACACACTGAACAATGTAAAAATAATTTACAACTCCAATTGATTACATCTTCCAGCAGAAGATGTTCTGTTGCATACATTCACATGAAAGGGTAGTTTTTGGAATTTTATAATGAGAGGGAAATTCTTTGTCATGTAATTAATGTGAAGTTCTGAATCATTTTTACATTGTTTTCTAAGTTGTATTATTTGTTATGTTTTTTCTTAAATATATATGTTCTGCTGCCCATATTCACGCAGAAGGGTAGTTTTTTGAGGAAGCGATAATGAGGGTGAAATTTTGAAGTGTAATGTAATTAATTTTTAGTTTTAAAACATGTCTACATTTTAAAAGGTGGTTTTTCAACTCATAAAACGTTATTGTTCACGAAGAGTGTGTATGTATGACTAAGGGGTAGTTTTTTGGAAACGAATTGTATATTAACAAAGAGCAAAAAAGTAGAAAAAAGTATCGAATAACAATGTTTTCTAAGTTTTAATAATTTTTATGCTTTTTTCATACATATATATGTTACGCTGCATACGCTCAAGTGTAAGGGTAGTTTTTCGAGATAATTTAATAGAGGGCTAAATTCTTAAGTGTCATATGATTAATTTGTTATTCCAAATCATGTTTACATCGTAAAGGTAGCTTTTCATCTTTTAAATCGTTTCTCATCACGAGGGATAGGTATGTATGACTTAGAGGTAGTTTTTCGGATACGTATTATACATTATCAAAGAGCAAAAAAAGAAGAAAAAAATATCAGCTAACAGTGTCTTCTAAGTTTGATTATCTTTAATGCTTTTTTCATACATATATTTGTTCCGCTGCACAGGTTCACGTGGAAGGGTAGTTTTGGGAATATTATAATGAGAGGCAAATTCACCAGTTTCATTTGATTAATTTTGAGTCCAAAAGCATTTTTATATTGTTGAAGGTGGTTTTTTAACTTTTGAAACGTTTTTGATCACGAGGGGTGAGTGTGTATGACTTAGGGGTAGTTTTTGTGGAACGTATTATATATTATCAGAGAGCTAAAAAAGATCAAAGAAATATGAACTAAAAGTTCCTTCTAAGTTGGACTATTTTTAATGTTTTTTTCATACATATAGATGTTCCGCTGCCTAGACTCACGTGGAAGAGTAGTTTTTCGGGAAAATTATGTGGAGATGGAAATTTTGAAGTGCTATGTAATCAATTTGGAGTTATTAATTATTTTTGCCTTTTTCAAGGTGGGGTTTCAACTTTTAAAACGTTTTTAATGAAGAGGGGAGAATATGTATGACTTAAAGGGTAGTTTTTGAGTAACGTATTATATATTATCGGAGAGCGAAAAAAGAGAAAAAAATTTCAACTAACAGTTTCTTCTAAGTTGATTATTTTTAATGCTTTTTTCATACATATAAATGTCCTGCTACATACGTTCACGTGGAAGGGTAGTTTCGGGGAAATTATAATCGCAAGGGGGAGTTGTGTGAGCCTTGGGGGTAGTTTTTTGGAAAACGTAATATATGTTATCATAGAACAAAAAAAGCAAAAAATCTCCACTTACCGTTTATCGCATTATAATAATTTTTCGTGAGTTTTCGTAGATGGCGGCGCTGAGTGGACGTCCTGCTTGCGTCGCCACCTTTTTCTCCGAAGTTTAAAGAGCGAAAAAAAAGCAGAAAAATATGGCATATTTTTTCAGAAAATTTTACCTAAGGGATAAAAAATTAAAGAAAAACTACGTGAATACTGTCTACTTTCACTTTATTTTTCCATATATCTAACTTGAATTGCATTACTTCATCTGAGATAATGACATCTAATAACCAGCATTGCATAACTCAATATCACAAAAAATGAGGTTTTTGGAAAATTTTCTTCGGGTTATAAATATTTCCCTAAACACTCTATGTTTTTTTTCTTTTTGAACATTTTTCGGATCTATGAAACGAATTCTTTTTATATTTACTTCTAACAGTTTCATTTGAATCGACTTATTTTAATTCATCAATTCGATGATATTATCGTCGGAATCGATTTTATTTTTTAATCTTTTGAATAACTCCACTCCAATTGATAAAAGTTTATAACTTAGCTAAGATGCATTTCTTTCGTTTTGATCGCGGACGTCATAATAATTTTAATACTATTTGGCTTTTTATGACGCCCTTAAGATTGACGGAGCTCTATTTCGATCATTTTAGTTTCGATAGAAACTACGATTTATCTGATTTGCGAAATCAAAATTTTGATCGATTCGCATTATTAAAAGAATGATTCATCTGATTAGCGCTGTTTATCGGATTTCAATATAACTGATCTGGACCATTTTGATGAGGATAATTATTATACATCTATCCTGAATTATGACTATTTCCAAATCCATTATTATCCTCTCATATATTGGTATTTTAATAGCGAAGTAGATAGTTCGATTAAAATCTAGAATTTCTAACACTTAAAAAACTAGAGTTTTCGTTATGTACGTTGGATTTTGAAAAAATTTCCGAAGTTTAACATATCCAGGAACTCCTGTCACGTATATTTGCAGCTTATTAATTATTATTATTATTGATTACAATCTCTGGGTTTTTTATTGAATTCAAGAATAAAAAAAATTTTTGGTTTTAAAGAATCTTCAACAAAAATAAACCCCTCTTCCTGAAAATGTAAGTAACGATGAGTTTGGTCCAAAAAAGCAACCAGTTTGGCCTTTAAAGAAACCCAAATTTAATAGAGACTTTTTCCAAAGAACCTATATTTCATTCTGCTCACTTTGATCTTGGATCTATATAATAACACAAGTCTGACTTTAAATCGCACATGTAATCTGGAACTCTGACGGATATTATTTAATGATAAGCACACACTCATTCACACATTCTGACCATTCATATCGTGGTATGACTCTGGGTTAAACGTTCGCCTTTCATTCTGTCTAAATTAGCAAACGATCTCAACAAAATTATTTTACTTTTATAATAGATTTTATGCTTTCACGATGATTCATTTCAATAAAAAGAGATATTTCGGGTTTAACTCGTGTAAAAAACTACGAATTGTTTGCTGACGTTTCTTGAACATTGCAGTGCACATCTTCAGGGCTGACTTGAAACTGAGATATCAGGCCATGATTTTCTTAGGTATACTTTCTACGAAGCCTGTGATTGGCCAGAGCGCCACACTGTGGGGACTGGTCGAACTTGATTGGCCAATCATGCCTCCTCCCACCATCACCCATTTCAAAAACAATCGGTCATCAACTTCCTTGTACACAGAGCTGTCTCCATAACAGACAAAAATAACTTACAAACGGATTTACAAAACGTTAAACAAATCCTAATACAGAACGATTACACAAACAAACAACTTGATAAAGCAATAAGAAAACACACTCAAAAAAACAAGTAAACACAACCTATGAAAGAAAGAGAGAGAAAAATGACCACCACCCTACCCTACATCCAAGGAGTCGCAGAATAATAGGAAGAATTCTCAACAAACACAACATCCAAACCATATTTAAACCACCTACGAAAATAGGACAACTGCTACATAACATTTTACACAATCAGCACTAGCTGAAAATCATATCGAAACAGGACATAACATTTTATTTGATGAAACAACAGTCATTGCAAAAACACACAACAAATTTCCAAGGAAACATAGAGAATCGATCGAAATCTTAAAACACCCTAATCACATTAATAGGGACAATGGATATAATACCAATCCGATTTGGCTTTCCGTTTTCCCGGATTTTTAAAAAAGACTTGATTGGCCAATCAAGTTCGACCAGTCCTCACGGTGGGGCGGTCTGGCCAATCATAGGCATCGCAGAAAGTATACCTAGGTACAGTCTGTCAAGTTAAAGCGTGGGTAACTTTTTTGGTAAAATATTTTATTTAAACGCATGTTTCTACATGGAATTACATTTGTCAAGGTGTCGAGC
>NC_046658.1:134974654-134981568 GCF_010883055.1 Belonocnema kinseyi | reverse complement strand
ATGAAAGAGGGAGCTCTTCTTAATATCTTGACACCAAAATCATGTCGATACACCTTACCGACTGCGAGTAAAGCCACCCACGCTTTAACTTGACAGACTGTACATCATGACTTGGTACCTCAGTTTAAGTTCAGCCCTGAAGATGTGAACTGCAATGTTCACGAAACGTGGGCAAACAATTCGTAGTTTTTTACACGAGTTACACCCGAAATGTCTCTTTCACTTTTGTCAAAAAGTGTTTTCTCTACATAACATCCTTGGAGAATCCTCACATCCAACTTCCTTATTAGCTTTTTACCGAATGTGTTCCGCAGAAATTGTATGATAATCAGTTCAACTCTACTCTTATCCTCTTATCACTGGACAGGTTTATGTCAGGCTATCGTATAGCACAATGTGAGCAAGTATAGATTTTTATCTTGGAATTTTATCTCTATTTTTTACTTTGGTTCATACGTCTGGCTGTGTCTCCATCGACCTTACTATCATTTCTCTCTTCCAGCAACATAATTGTTTATTTATTTACGTTACTCTTAACATATACGTTCTGCATTCAGTATTAATTTGAATTCTCCAAGGTTATTTTTTAGGCACCCTAACATAAGAGTGCAAAACTGGAAATTTTCAGCAATATTTGAACTACTAACGCTATTGTTTAGTCGTATTGTTCAAAAATATTTATTGTGCAAAGTTTCGATACGGTTTTTGAACTCAAATTGATACTTTAGCATTATGTGTGATGCGTTCAAAGAACTAAAACCTTGCTTCTGGTTAGTACATAATGTATTTGTATATGTCTGAAATTCTCGCTAGGGTCATAAACTTATTTCCGAACCAAGTTGAAATTTCATGAAATGCAATGCAATGTTTTAATGCATTTATTCAAAAGTATGTTCAAATAGTGGTTGAATAAACATTAATTCATTCTAATAATAATACGATATTAAACATTAAATGAATACTTCTGCTTTTTGTTTCAGGGTTGAGTTCACAATCCGATCCTTTGAGCAACAGCGTCCTTAGTTCTGATGCTTCTCGTGGCAGACATTCTTTTTCTTCTCCTGGCAGACATTCTCCAGACACGACACTTTCTCTTGCCATTTCTCAATCTTCAGCCAGGTCTCCTCCTACCAAGCCTCCTCTTAGTACTGCTGTTCCTCGTGGCACACTTTCTTCTTTTAACAGACATTCTCCAGACACGACTCTTTCTCTTGCTACGCCTAGTTTTTTGGCCAGGTCCAAGTCCAGGTCCAGGTCCATGAAAAAGTCAAGGTCCAGATCCAGGTGCAGCTCCCCGGCTGCCAGGGATCGCTGTTCAAAAATACTTGGTTATGAACCTAAAGAACTTCCATTTCTTCGACTTATTTCTTACAAAGATATAGACTTGATGTTTGAAGTTCGAAGATACATTTTTCCACATGAACCAATCCATTTGCAAGCGAAAAATGGTATTTTTGACACCATGCCAAAGGAAGAACAAACTGTAGTATCAAGATCGAATGGTGACGTCTTTGGAATATTGGAAGAAACAGAGAAAGGAACGGTTTTTCGTAAATTATATGCACATACTATTATTGGAGAAAAGCCAGCGAAGATAAACATGTTCAGCGGCAATGTTGTTCCATTGCTTCCAAAAGAAAAGTGGGAATGTATATTACACGATAAGATCCTTGTCGGACAAAAATTTAGAATTATTCACACGGAAAAACCCATTTAGAACAATCTGCTAACCGTGTCCATGCACGGGGACATGCTCTTAACGCACTCCGCGCGTCTCTAGCGGATCTCGCGCTTCGCGCACGAGCGTCGTTTCAACCGCAGGTTAATCTCTTGACTTTTAAAATAAAAACATAAAACATTGTCAACGGTTATATTATGTACTTTTAATGTTCCATGTAAAAGCGTTCAACGAACGTTTCTATAGTATTTTATACTCTATTAAATTAAATGCATGTGCTACTTATTTATGTACCTCGTACCGGGAATGCTTATTTCGAAATTAGAAAATAAAGTACATATTTTATTGACCATCATTACTTAATTTTAGTTACTCTGATAAATGCGTACGAACCACTTTTTGAAATATGTAAACAAATTCCTTTTGTTACATTCTTTAAATATTAGGCACTCAATTTCAAGTGCAATCACTCAAAGGATTAAAGTTTTCCCATCTAAGTCAAACTTGTAGAAATTGGTGTGCTGTTGGATAATAGCTTAGGGAGAAAAATTGTGATATTTGGATAATTATATACCGAGGGTTAGGGAGTAAAAATTTTGGAACACTCGTGAATATTGTTTATTTCGGAGGTTTCTAACTCTTAAAATAGCCATGAAAAACTTCCATCCAGTACAGTTTCGATTTTTAACGCATTTTACATTGATCAGAAATATTCCAAAAATGTTGACCTTTAGAAATGAACGTTCAAAATGAACTTGACTTTTTTATCAGAAGACGCTTTTTAAATTTTGATTAGATATTATATTGCCCTAAAATATCAGTTTTTTGTTGTTAAAAATTTTATATTTGTATTATCAGACTTAGGACAAGGGTCGATCCATATACAGCTTCACCAATTTCAGAATGTAAAATTGTTATAAGCTCTTATTTTGAAATTTAATTTTTTTTTATTATTTTAGAAATACAGTTGCGTTTGATGATATTTAAAAAATGTGAAGGCTGATAAATAGGTTTGATTCGATTGAAGTTTAAATTGTAAAATGTACATAATGTTGTAGATTCCAAATTCTGGCACTCTTCTCCACTAAAAAAGACAAAGGACAAAAAGTCCTGATACCTAGCTTTAAAGCTTTATTACTTGTCGAGAAAAAATCGCAGAAAGTTAAGTCAAAAACAGAAACAATGTTCAACATGATACTTGTAAAATAATTTCAGCTTGACTTTTGTCTATAATTTTGTTTATTGCATATGACAGAAAATTTCGGGAAAACTTGCTCCTGATGAAGATTTCAAGCTGAACTCTAGCTTAAATAAAGCCTCTCTATTCGCCGATTTAACTTCAGAAGTTGAATGGTCAATAAAAATGATTATTGTCTGAATTAATAGCTTATGATATTTTTCATCAACTTGGTTAACTTTATCAAGTTGGTCATAATGAACAAGCAATTCTCTTACATCTTGTGTAAAAACCAACAAATTAGTAGTGGTAGATTTACGGGGAAGGAAACCATGTTGGTGGATTGTTATGTTCCTACCAATTATACTATACATGATATCAAAGAGGCAAATTTCAAATATTTTTGAAAAATTATTCAAAATAGCAATGGGTCTGTAGTTAGTTACACTTGATGTCACCCCTTTCTTAAATACAGGAGAAACCCTATCTGTTTTCCATTCTACCGGAAATCTACCGCATACCAATACAAGGTTAAAGATATACACTAATAGTGGGGCAAAGATAGATGAACAGTCCTTGATAACAAAGCAGGTATTGGATCTGATCCAGGAGTTTTCTTGTTAGATAACTTTCTAATTGCTTTCAAAACGTTACTTTCGGTGATTGAAATATAATCGACAAAGAAATTTTCGCTAGATTTATCAGAGGCAAATGTACTTATAGATGACTCATTATGAATACTGTAAAAGTATTCAGCAAATTTGTTCACAATGACCTGAGGAGATGAAAATTCCTCATTGTCATGACAAATTATACCTGGAATTTATTAAATATATGTAAGTAGTACACATTGCCAGTTAAAGAGAAATTTTCCCTAAATTTATTTTTTATCCCGATGTTTGTAATGATATCTCGCTTCTACCATGACTGGAACTGCTGGTGAATTGAACGGTTTTTAAATGTTGGAACCATTTTGTTTAACATATCGTAGATTAGAGAATAAAGAACTAAACAGGCTTGATCAGGTGATTCACAAGACCCCAGGGACGACCAATCTGTGTTATTTAGACCAAGGTACAATTCAATGTAGTTTGCTCTTACAGAATTATATCTCTTGGATAAAACATTATTGGCAAATCTTTTATAGGGTTTATATTTTTTTAAATTCAGAAACTGATATTCAGGGGGGAATATAGATAACTAAGATTAAAAATGATATAAATGGTGTATAAATTTTAGCCCCAACTTTGTTTACTGGCGGGACATCACGAATTGTTGAAGTTAAGTTTACCTGTGAACAAGCAAAATGATTCTTAACGGCAAGGAAAACTGCGCCTCCAGGTCTAGCCACACGATCGTCCCAGAAGGTCTGGAAAATATTGCATTCGAAAATTTCAGCATTATAAACAGAAGTTTTCACCAAGTTTCAGTGAATGCTAAAAAATCATAATCGTAGACGCAAACAGAGTTATTTAATATTTCTAACTTACTATTTAGATCTCTGAGATTTTGATAATACACCTTAACCTTAGGATTGGATGACGTAAATGTGTTCTTGAAAGAGCTCTCTTGTTGAGAACTATGACTGGAACTCTATTCCTGTGTGTTATCCAAAGGTCCTTCTCTCCTCTTGCAAGTCGTTGGCTTAAAATTCGTTCTTGTTCCCTGTGGTAGCTCTACTGCAACGGTGTATGATCTCGAGGGATCCGAATCTCGGTCATCGTGTCCGGAATTGCCTTTCCCTTTTTCAATGATATGAATGCTCGCATGATTTCCGAGGCGGTTGATTCGGATTAAAATCTGACCTTGATTGGCCGGACAAGGATCTGAGACTGTTAACCAATCCGGAAGGTACGTAATATGTTACCAGAAAAGTTAATAGCAGGGTTAATTAATTTAAGTATATCTATAACTGTAACTAGATCTTTTTCTTCCGGATAGGTGTTTTCATCTGTTTTACATTCAGGAAGGTTGAACAAAATTAAATTTTTCTTATGTGATTAGTCAGACGATCATCCATCAGTGAGACTTTTGAGGCGACTCCATTGATTTTGACAGTTAAACTGTCAGCAGAAATCCTGGTTTTGTCAAAGTCTTGTTTTAGATAAGCACAGCTTGGTTCGTAGTCATTTTTTAGTTCCGTCTTCAAATCATTCATCATAGCTTTAGGAATATCTATTATATTATTATTTCCACGATCTTGTTCCTCGGGTGAGCTACTCCGGGAACCACAGCAACAGGGCTGGTCAGCTGACAGGCAAAGCTGGTTGACAATTATAAAGTTTGTTTGAAATCACAATCACAAGTAACCAAGGGTGAACTCTTTAGGCCACCGCCACACTTTAGTTCACTGGAATCCACAAAAACCCACAAATTGCGAAGAAAACCAAGACAATAGAAACTCGCGTGCTCACGTTCCGACAGGCAGTTTGCAAATAATAAAACTCTCAATACGCGAAAGAGAATAGTCATTCAATTAAATCGATTTTTTAATAAACTTGACATTTTCTACCCTAAAGGTGACAGGACTAAATTTAATACCTGATTTAATTAGGTTTTTAATTAAACCACTTTTTTGGAAGAAATGCGTGAAAGATTTGTTTATATGAGCAATTTCATGGGTGTATTTTTTTTTAATTATTCGTAACAAGATAATGTTGCACCATATGTAGTGTAAAGTAAATATTTCACCATTGAGCCGAAACAAAACTGTTGGCTTTCTTGGAAACTGAAAATAGAGGACTTAACACTTTTAACCCTATTCCCTTGTTTCACCATTTTTTAAACATTTCCTATTTGTCTCGCCATTTTCAAGAAATTTTTACTCTTTTCCTTATTGTTTCGCCTAGATGCGAACTGAATTAATACAGAAACCAGTACGAACATAGAATTATTTTTATTTTGTTTGTTTGAAAAGTCTACTATTTTAATTTTTCTCAACATTTATATCCTTTGGTTCAAAATGTTACTATTCAATAAAAAATTTAATAATATTTTCAAAAACTATACTGCTTCTTTAATTTCTTTTTTCGTCGAAAACGAACTGTTGTGGATAGAAGACTGGTCTTTTTGGATGTTTTTCGTTAAAGTTTATTCTTTTCCCCCATGAAAATTAATTATCTTGTGTAAATTCAAGTTTTCTGTTAAAAGTAATATTTTAGGTGAGAACTTTAACTGTTTTGTTGAACATCTGCCTTGGTTGTAAATGTAATACTTTGTTAAATATTTAACTGATGTCTGAAAAATTCGTCTTTTAGCTTAAAAGTTTCATTGTTTGGTTAATAATTATACTAATTCTTTTAATTCATCTTTTGTGGTTCACGATTTGAGTGTTTTGTTAAAAATGCTTTGTTTTTGGTGAAATTTCACTGTTTTCTACTTAAAAGAATAATACTTTTTATTGAAAAATCAAACATTTAATTTCACTTCGAGAATTAATCTTTTTGGTTAATAATGCAACGACTTGGTTTGAAAATGCAACTGCTCGGATAAAAATTCGTCTCTTTTACTAGAAAGTTAAACATGAACGTGATTTTTTCTCAAAAAGATAATTGTTTTGAGAAACTTCCTATTGATGAAAATGTATGCATATATACTCATGCAACATTACAAATTAATTTACTATACAAGTTATATTTTATAAACAAATAATAAACACAAATACTTCAGTAGAGCGCGCAAATGTTGAAATTACAAATTTTTTACCTCAGATGCCTAATTATAATCTGTATACAATTTTTAACTAAACCTAAATTATCATCAAATGTCAATACTTTTCTACTGTTATAAACAATTGTAGCCACAAATTACAATTTTGTTGTTTATTTTATTTTTTTATTGAAAATTTCTCTTTTCCAGTTGGAAATTCAAATATTTGTTTTAACATTCATGTATTACATGAAAAATTCGTCTTTTTGGAGAAAACTAATCCTCTGGGTTGAAAATGTCACTTTTCGATTTATAGTATACGAGGGTGGATTGATAAGTTTCCGGCCTGACCAAGAGATGGCGCCACTAGGCCTACCTTGAGGTGGCGTTCTATAGTACCATCCTTAGATA
>NC_046658.1:134955539-134974554 GCF_010883055.1 Belonocnema kinseyi | reverse complement strand
GCCTTGGAGGAGATTATGTTGAGAAATAAAAAAAAAAATTCTTAAAAACGTTGTTTTTCTTGGTCAGGCCGGAAACTTATCAATCCACCCTCGTATATGTATTAGTTGAGAATTCGGGCTTTTGAAGAATTCATAGTTTTCTTAAAAATGATGCTTTTTTATTCAATTCAGCTTTTTTTATTTTAAGTCAGAATCACGTTTGGTAGAAATATCCACTATTACTCTTTTCATTAAAAAATTATCTTCTTAGATTTGAAATTAAACTCCGTTGATAAACAACTTTTTTTGTGGAAAATAAATTTTCTTTGCCTACAATTTGACTATTTGGTTTGATGATAAACTTTTGCTTCCAGAAGACTTTGTTTCCAGAAATATTTGTTTAAAACTGCATCTTAATACGCATAATTTAAGAATATATAACCATCAATAGTATTAAAATCTTCAAAGTTATTAGAGGTTAACGAAAAAAGACAAAACTCTTACTTATTATATTTAAATGAATTTGTGTAATATCTATTGTTATTTATTTTTTGGTGTCACGAGGTAAAACGTATGTATTTGAATATTAAAAAAATTAATAAAGTTTAGCAACGGCTCAGAAAGTACACCTGCAGAGGCCTGTTGATAGCTTTGCATTCGGGTTCCATAAATCTCTGAACGCCTTTATTAGATTTATAGTTGATTACTGTATTGGTACATTTGTAGGCATAAATTCGTCTAAATTGCCCTACTGTAAACGTTAGGCTATTCAAGACGCCGTGCGTTGTGCACTTGCAGTAATGCTAAATCTCAATCTAAGATCTAGTAACTTCCACCAGGAAAATTGAGATTTAAGATACGATATTTATTACTTCTTTTCTTCTTGCATATCCTGCTTGCCCAATGGCTGAATTTTGACAAAATATCTATTTTCTTTCTTATTTTGCATCTAGAGGAGGGTTTCGAGGACTCTTAACTTCTATCTTACTACTCAGTCTTTCTTTGAACATTTCAGTGGTGTAATTTTTGAAAGTAGCAATTCCGGTTTTAACAATTTTCCAAAATGTCGCGAACGATAGTTGTGGAAGGGAAAGAGTTTGAAGTTCAAGATGCTGGAGGTGCTGCTGACTGTTTATTCAAATCGCTTGCACTTCTTTTTTAATACGCCAAGTCATTATGCTGTTCGACAACAGATCGTTAAGCACGTACAAAAAATTGGCCTGCTTACAGTATAAATGTAACTAGCAACTTAAATTGTTTCAACCCTCAAAAATACGGTGACCTTATGAGCCAATTATTTGTGTTCGGTTCTCTTGTGGAATGTCGAGAAGCCTCAGAGCTTTACAATATTAACGTAATTGTGGTTCGCTTAATGGATAATATGCAAAATTTTACTTTGTTATTTATTGTTAACGAGAACTGTCGGACCGTTCATTTACTATTCAATGGAATGTCTCAAGGTCATGGAAACGATGGCCACTTTCAACTGCTGACTTAAAAAAGTGTGGACATGTCTTCGTCAAATGATTGCAACTATGATAATTGTAGTGCAGGTCAGTCATGTAATGTAAATAAAGTCCTTTACAGGACTTCACAATGCTTAAAAGTGTCTCAGAGTTCAATTAGGCGAATAACAAAAGAGTGGGAAGAAGGAGATTTTTCGGAACCAAATCAGAAAATTGGAAGATCTCGCATCGAGTTGGACGATTTTTTGCAAGGTGCGATCAGAAGAAAAATTCAAGATTTTTATGCGCGAAAAGAATTTCTGACGATTGATGATCTTTATGCTGAATTAAAAGAAGATATTTCTGACTTTCCTGAATTTAGCCCCACTACATTAAGAACCTGGATGACCAATTTAAATATTTCTTACACTAAACTTAAAACGAAGCCCGTGTGGGTGTCAAGTTACAAAGATGCTGCACAACGAGCAGAGTTTCTTCGAAAAATTTTAAATTACAGGGAAAATGACTACGTAATATACTACACAGATGAAAGCTGGTGTGGTAAGAATCACACTCAACGATTTGATTAGTCGATCAACTCTTAGACAAAGATTTCTCAAACTTTGATATGTACAGAAGTAGAGTTCAGGAAATCGGAGGATATCGCGGTGATTTTATTACACTATCTGGAGCAGGAAAAAAATTAATTATTTTACATATCGGAAGCAAATACGGTTTTGTAGAATAAGGTATGGAGTGCTTTATTGCAAAAAAGGACACAAACGATTATCATAATGAGATGAACGCTCAACACTACGAACAATGATTTCGAAAATGTTTGGGCGTTCTGCCTGCGAAATCTGCAATAGTTTTCGACCAAGCATCATACCATACGATGCTTGACCCGGACTATAGAAATCCAGTACAACAATGGAGATAACAGGAAACAATAGACTGGATTTTGAAACGCAAAATACCGCTTCCAGAACATGTGACATCTTTTTCTGATTTAAAGAAATTGGAATTATTCCTTATGTGTCGCCCGTATCATTACTAAAAAACATTTTTATTGTAAACAATAGCAAAAATGTACGCCGTGATGATGTAAAAATACTCTGGCTTCCAGTAGCTCATTGTGAAATGAACCCTATCGAATTAATTTGGGCGTACGTTAAAAAATTCGTAGCGAAACACAACTTGACATTCAAACTTGAAGATGTCCAAAAATGATGTATACGCGCAATGGAGAGAGTGGATGACACGTAACATGTAAGTAACATGTAAGTAACATGTAAGTAATATGTAAGTAAATAATAATGAGTAAAGCATGGGCCAGTCTAATGAATTTCATCTGAAACATGTTGGGAAGGATATTTTCAGCATTTTCTGCAATACCTTATGCTCAACCCTCAGTTACAAATCTCAGGTACACATGATTTTTTATGAAAATGTTAAGTGCAATAAAGTATTTGTGTGGTAAACAAATTTCTTATTTGTATAGCAATTTAAGTTTTTTTCAACTCAACAAATTTCATAAGAAGCTCTTCTTTTTAGTTGAAAATTCATGTTTTTGGGTTGAAAATTCAATGTTCTTGGTGGAAAATTAATTTTCTTACTGAAAATGAGTCTTTTTCGATTTTAAATGCATCTCGAAAGTACAAATTTGATCTTTTTTAGTTAAATATTCATACCTGTGGCTTAGGATGGCGGACTTTTTTTCCTACACTTTTTTCTACTCCTGTGCCACGCGCCTCGCCTCATTAAACTCCGAATTATTTTGAGCGACTTTAATCGCAAAATTATAATTTTTATTCAGTTTTGTGATCGAAATAGAAATCAGGGTACATTAATAAACATTTAAAGCCATTAAACAGCGCGATAGCTCTATTCAATCCCTAAGAAAAATTATTCAATAAAAATCCTTGCAAAACTGACGTTTTTAAATATTTTAAAATTGTAAGGTCTATACTGGATTTTGAACATGTTATAGGGCACTCCAGAATTTTTTCAAATTTTTTCCAACATATTTTTAGCTCTGGGATGATGAGAAAGTTAACGTGTCTGAACATTGGGCCTCGCGACAGCATTTTTACTGGCATTTTGCTAATTAGCTCAAAACGAAATTTTTTTTCACAAATTACAGACACACCATTTTATTCAGAAAACTTAGCGGATTCGTGTGGTTTTTATTCGAACCTACTCACATTTTTTTCTGTGGAATTATTCCCTTCTAAAGTGAGGGGTCTTGATTTTTTGTGGCGATATTAGATGTAATTTGAAAGTTATTTTTATTATAAATTATCTGAAAGTTAGACGAAAAAAAGGATACGCAGCCTATGCCAACCACTGCATCTATTGTTTTTTGAGTTAGCTGAATTCAAAAACCTTATCGTGTTTGAAACAGGTCATTGGAATGTCAGTAGTATATTATTTTAACGGCTTGAAATATAGATTTTAGAACGATAGAATCCAAATTCATGGTTCTTTCAGCTTAAATACTTTGAACTCGGTAATAGTCAACATCATTAGCTTAAAACACAATTTTTAGTACCTTCAGCGGACCACCCAATAATTCTTGAGATGTTTTTGAGATAACATTCAAGCGATCTCTAGATAACCTTAAAGTATAACATAATCCGTTGATTGGGATATATATAGGGATTAAATTAATTACGCAGCATTTTTTAGCTTAAACCTAAAATAATATTTATTTGACTTTGAAATGGCCTATAATTGACATCAAGCGCTCAAAGAAACCCCGAATTTGAATTCAGAAGCCTCAAAAACCTATAAACCTATTTCCTGGATTTCTTTTTCAGTTGTTTTAATTTAACCTTTAAATTACCTTGAAAGATGTCTCTCCAAAAATGTTAGCAACTGACGACATTTTCAGTCTTAAGGGGTTGGCGTTGGGAAAGTACGAGGGTGATGGTGGCCCGCTTAGTCTGAACTTGACTCATTATTGTTAATAGTTACTAAAGAAATTGTCAAACTTTTTACCCAAAAGTAAATTAGGCCAAAAACCACCCAAAAAGACACTCCTCTGTTGTGTTTGACTTTCATTTTAAGGTTTAACTATTAATTTTTTGAAAGTAGGGAAGTTTAATCAAATATGTCGCCTTGTTCGCTTACAAATCGCCGTGAAAATTCGACTTGGCTAAAAAGAATAACTTTCTGGAAAACTGTTTCAAATTTAATTAACAAATCTAATATTCTCAAGAGTATATCAGTGTTGCATCAAAAACCAAAATGAATTAGAGAGAAACGTAGTAGAACTAATCTTGTGAATGAATTAACTGATTAGAGAATTTAATCCTACATACAATTGGAAAATAAATAATAGAAAAAGTTCTTTTAATTCTAAGTAACGATAAATGAACAGAGCCACAATTATCCGAATGATATTACAATATATGATATGTTTATTCTTAATAATATATCGGTAGTGCACACAATTTTTTTACAGCTCTTTTAAGAGTTACAGAAATAGTTCTGACTGTTGCAATTGGAACTAGGCCGTCTTCGACGGGATGAATTACTACTACTGATGTTCTTTTCATGAGTAACCCTGTTACTTCTAGTTCGCAATTAATGCAAATACCCTGAACTCCATCGGTTTTAAAAATTCTGCTTTACCTCAAATAAATGCTGCCAGAGTGAAAGCCGATTGTTGAATATATCAATTAATGTAGTTTGAATAAGTGCTGCAAGTGAATCTCCTTCAGGAAACTGGATGGGATTAAAGCAATACGATCATGAGGATCAGACGAATTAGAAGATAAGGGTCTTGAGTTTAGAAAATCTTCGATTTGAGTTAGCAATCTATGACATTCCTCTGAAGTTAAGGTTAAGCCCTTGATAGCTGCATGAAAGTCTTTTTTCATCAACTTAATCATCGCCTTCTACAATCATCCGAAATGTGGTGCTCGTAGCGATATGAATTCTCATTGGATCCTCTTCGCTACTAAATTTTTGTGTATTTCTCTTTATTTATTTTCGGAAAATTGTTTAATTCAATGACCCTTTTTTGCAAAAATAGTTTCAACTGTTTGAGAGTCCTTTTAATTAAAATACATGTTGTTGTCAGAAGACGCCTGGCGTTCTGAATGGCGAAACGCACAGTGATTGATACGTTGCAGTAAGAGCAACCTTTTAATTTTTTTTTGCATTGGGAACTTTCCTTGAATCATGAAAACTAATCTCTTTTTATCAACTAATTCTAAAGTTTGACAGTTATTGGTTGATAATTTAATTAGCTCGTGCATATTGATTTGGCATAAATCTTCGAATTCCCATGTAGATTTTGTTGAAAGTAGAGTTGACTATTGAGTAGGCCTTGAAACTCTTGTTTGATTGCGGCTAACCTATCGTTTAGTTACCCTATCGCTGCATGATATTAACCCCCAATTGTATCCCACTCCTCATCCTGAATATGTATTTGTTCCTGTTGCTTTTTATCATTTAAATCCCTTAACTCTTATTCTTTGATTTTATTCTTAACTGTGTCTAAAGTTTCCCATAAGGGTGTCAACGTTTTTATCTTTCTTTCTATTTTTACTATGGTTAGTTTACCATTTATACATAGATTCAATAAATCTATCTGCATGATTATTTGACCTTTACATCTTTTCAATTTATTTATTTTCTTAAGACTTCTTGATTGGAAGGGATATATAAATGACAGGATAAATTCAATATTTAGTCGTGTTCATGTTTAAGAAATAAGGGCAAGAGACTCACCTCGATTTTTCCTCCAGTCGTCAATTTTTGCCCTCTAGCTTTGTATGTAATAATACAGTTATACAATAAAAAAATTATTTTTCTTTTGTGTGAGAATAACTAGGCAACAGTACGTCACTAAACCTTCCAAAGTTTTTATATGGTTTATAGAAAATTATTCAGAGTAGTAATTAAAATCACAGGAATTCTTAAATGTTTACTTTATTATTTCCACAAAAAGGCAGTTAATAATATCAGTTATTTATGTTATTTTTTTCGTGAAATATTTCCGAAGTTTTTTTCACGCTTTTTATTAAAGTGTAGGTCGACTCTTTTGGTACCTCGTACGATAACACAATAAAGAATCATAGATTTAATGCTTCAGCGACGATTCGTCACAATCACAGATATGACAGAATTATGGCTAATCGTAAGTTGTTTTTGTAAAACCATTAGTTCTATCATAACCTTTTTTTCTCCAAATCATATTCCTACTTATCATTAATATTTAGTTGTTGTAATTTGTTGCGAAATTATGTATTTTTCTAGAGCAGATAGATTACTCTTCAAAATTCTCTTCTAATAATTCAAAGTTTTTGACGCTCTTTATAACATCCACACGTTAGACATTCTGAAATTGATGTTTGTCTTTAGAGGAACCTAAAAAACCTACATACTATTTATTTTATGCGTCTCTGTTAGGCAAAATATTTGATTAAATTATTGTATTTGCTTCCAATGGGTTGCTCCATAGCATACGCCTGTTTGAACATGCCCTCTCTCTCGCACTGAACCTTTATGAGATCTTTACCGCTCCTCGTCTGCCTTCAATCCTTTATATAATACCTAGAGTGTCTTGTTCAATGTAGATTTTCAGTAAAAATAATTATCATAATATCAAATTTCAGAACCGAAAGTTTCTCCGTCTAGAAAACCTGGAATATAATTTATTCCTCTATAGCCAATTCTTTTCCTTGAAAATTACTCTTATCAGATATAAATATCTTGGAAGGACAAACTTGACGCCTATCTGTTGAGAGATAATGACGATAATATGAATCATAACAGTTAATTTAACACTAGAATATCCATTAATTACTTTGCCAGTTAAATTCTTCATTACTGCATTCATCAGTTTTCCCACTAAAGTGAAAAAATGAGGATTTTCTATACTTTAATCATATCGATTGTGGTTATCCTCAATCATATTGGTGAATATATTAATATAAAATATTTCTATAATGTTGAAAAATTCCTTTTAAAGCCCCACGCTAATCACAATTGTTGTGATTGATTCGTCATAAACTACGCAGGCTCCATTTTACTTCCATCGTTATAAAACAAATTTCCCTATTTTTTATGTATGGAGAGTATATATTATCATGGACATGAGGTAAAAAGTGTTAAGGGGTAGATACCCTTATTAATTTTTGTAAAAACTTATTTTCGCGAAACAGGTAAGCTTTATTTTCGTCTCAACTACAAAATATATATTAAAAAAAAGTTCTCCCTTGAATTAAAAAATTTGCAACACAACTTTAAAAATATGTACGTTTCGGTTAGTTTTTCGAGTACTACAACATATTTAAGTGAGAACCAAATCGGCGAGGGACACATGAAAGATTTTCCTTGTTGGTGGTTTCGATCGACGCGATGAGTTTTCTCAAGATGTGATGTTACGCTCATTTGAAAATCCCAACTTGCAAACTATTCTAGGCTTTTAGAATGAGGCAATAAACTAGACAGAAATTTAAATGGAAATAATTGTAGATATTGGGCAGATGCAAACTCTCATCGGGCACGGGTAAAAAAATCGCAATATCCAAAAAAATTAAATTTTGGGCTCGAATACTCAAAAATAGAAAAACGGAGCCATTTTTCATTGAAGATAATTTGAATGTCAGCTAGAAACCTACTGTAATTTTTGGCGTAGGTCATACAGAAAAGTAATAGATAGCTCAATTATGGTTTGAGATTTGCAAACGTTACCTTACAGTTTACCTATTTAGCGTAAGAAATTTTAAGAAAAATAAAATTTTGCCGGCATGTGTAACTGAAGAATTAAAAAATTGCTGCCAATTGTTTTGGAATAAATATTTATTTATCTGAAACGTTCTTAAAATTTTTTTTGCAGAATTGAGTTCACAATCGGATTCTTTGCGCAAGAGTAGCCGTACTCCTCGTGTTCCTCGTAACAGACCTTCATCTTCTTCTAAAAGACATTCTCCCGAAAGGACTTCTCTTCTTGCTACACCTGATTCTCCTTCTGGCTCTCCTCCTCCTGCCGAGTGTCGTCTTCGAAAAAGGTCCAGATCTCCTTCGGCCAGTCATCGTTCTTTACCCATACTGGGATTTGATATTTCAGAGCTTCCATTTATTCGACTTATTCCCCACAGCAACACTAAACGGATATTTGAACTTCGAAGATACACCTTTCCACGAGATAAACTAATTAAATTTAGAACATATAATAATATTTATAGGCCCATTCCAAAAGAAGAACAAATTGTATTATCAATGGCCAATGGTGACGTATTTGCAATATTGGAAAGAACAAACCTTTTGACGATTCTTCGTGGATTATACACACCTCTTCTTATTGGGGAAACTCGGGCAAAAATAAACATGCACAGTGGCGCGGTTGTCCCATTAATCCCAGAAGAAATTCAAGATAGTCCATTAGTCAAGCAGAACGTAATCAAGAAGAAATATACCGTATTCCTTGAATGAACCGCAATTCTCCAGGCGTCCAAGTCGAAATTAAATGTCAAAAAATTGCAAACTGTTATTTTCTGTAATTTCTAATTACCGTTCGTTGAAGCTCCTTGGACTTCAATGAATACATCTGTTATGGTTTTTATAGTATATTATATATACTTATGATCAATTTCTGTATTTTGGATAGTGTCTGCTTACTATAAAGTTCAAAAATAAAGCACAATTCTCATTCTTCATCCTTTTTTTTTTCTTACCCCAAAAAATGTACACCAGCAATGTGTGGTGCTTAGGGTGGTCCAACATGGCATTGAAAAAATTTTTTCACTCTAGAGGGTAAGACACCCCCCTCCGGACCCAAAAAAAGTTTCATTGAAACGTGCACACATTTTCAGCGATTGAAGAGGAGTGTCTATAAAATAAAACCATATTAAAAACTTTTATTTCTGAATCTGACTCACCTTCTCCGCAGAACCCAAATATGACCCAAAAATAAAAATAAACTACATTTTTCTCATTATTGTTACTTTCTAGCATTTTCCATCGTCTTAACATAAAATCAAAATAAAATCAAGAATCTAACGACCAAATTTGGACAACCACCATAATATGTTCCTCTTGCAATCTGAAAAAAGAAAAATTCCCCTTTTTCCCCTAAAAAATAAATGAAATAATTCTTCCCAACACAATCCCCTTCCTTCTCTTTTTTTATTTCTTTCCTCTCCTTTATTACAATCATTATAAAACAAAAACAAAGAAATATTTGTCAAAAATAATCACCAAATTTTCGGCAATCATACTGCAAACTTTTAAAGGAAAAAAATCAACAACAAATTTTATTTTTTATTTTTCCTTCTTTTAATAATGTATTAAATTTCAATGATTTAAACAAGTATTTATTCCCAGATAATTGAAACAATAAGTGTATTTTCGGATTGGAAGGTAATTGCTTGTCATTGTTTGGAGAAACATTCTTCTGAAAACAAGATGTAATTATATAATAAATGCTCTTTTTTTTATTTTTCAAATTTATAAAAATTGAGCCGGAGGTGTCCACTTTTTTAAAATTGGTAGCCTACGCTACTTTAAAAAAAATAATTACATGATTTTAATATATTTATTCCAATTTTTAACACATTTCTATTGGTTTGAACAATTTTCATTTGCTCAAGCAGTTCGGATAAGGCTAAAATAAAAATCAGATACATCTTTTAATGTTTTAAACGATAATGAAAATGTAAAAAGCAATCTTTTGAAGCTTGAATCATAATTTGCATTAGTGAATGTGCTTTTTTATAATATATTCATGATAAAGGTTATAAAACATGAATTATGCAATAATAAATACACTTTTATAATTCCAATTTTATTGTAGGTTTTATGATTTATTTAATAGAGCGCCAAAAAAGATGAAAACCATTCATACAAAATTTGAAGGAGATTTGAAGAAATATACAATAATTAACTTTATAAACAATGATATTATGTTTTTCAGAAGGTACGATTTTAAAAGTATTTTTTAAAAATTAAATATTTAAACAAATTGTATCTGTTTAAACACTTAAAAATTGGTTAATGAATTCTTTCTATACACTATACTGTCCGAAACATAATTCTATATATAAATTTTTTTAAATAAAATAATTAAAATAATTGTTCTAATTTAAGACTTATTAAATAAATGAACCATGGCGTATATAGTTTTTAAACTAACAAAAGAATACCATATTTGAATTGTAAAGTTATATATTTAGGACAGTATTTTCAAGTTATTTAATAAGTCATATGATATTGTTTGCCCAGGAAATCGCACAATTTTTTAAATTGTCATTCGAGAAATAAGATTGTGATATATAATATTTAAGTTTTGGATGTCAGTTATGTAATTTATAGCGTTTATTTTGTTTTTAATATAAATAATGACAAGAATTAATTCTTTTTCTTCATTTGGTTTGATATTTAAAATTTTTATGTCTTCAATATTAAAATTAAAGTTGTTATAGTGTAAAGTAGTATATTTTGCCCAAGCGGTGTTATCTTTATTTTTTACTTTGGATCTTTCATGTTATTTAATTCTAACCCCTAAGTGTATTCTGTAGATAGTGGTTAGTTTATGCAATTTATCTTTTAGATCTTTAATGTTAGGAAAAAGAATTTTATTAAAAGTATTTTCAACAGAAAAAGCAATTCGAATATTAATTTTTTTTTGTGAAAATTCTGAGAAGAACTTCATCGAACCCATAAATAAAATTCACTGCTATAATCTTCTTTTGATCAATAATTTGTTTATTTGTATTTTTGTTTCGTTTTGTTGTTTTGTAATGTTCAGCTATCCTTAGTTTTAGCAGATCTATGGGATATCCATTTTTTTTTTAAATTTATTTTTAACCATGAAAATTTAGACATTGTTAAAAATAAATTTAAAAAAATTGATCTCCCATAGATCTGCTAAAACTAAGGATAGCTGAACATTACAAAACTACAAACCAAAAAATAAAATACAAATGAACAATTTACTGATCAAAAGAAAAACTTGATCGATTGGAACATTATATACATTATGAAATTTTCAGTTAATTGATATAAATAGATATTTTTTGAGCTAGTCAGATCGCTCATTAGTGAGACAAGAATTTTGGGGTATATCCTCAATTGGGGCACAAAAGAAGCCTATACTGGGACAAGGAATATCCAATTTGGTTTATCAAATTAAAATGATTTAATTTACTTACAATTATCGAATACATTAAAAAGCAAGAATGAATTTTTATAAATCATAAAAAATTAATTTTTCTTTATTTTTAAATAAAATTCATAACGTCAAACTCCTGTGGCGATACACATGAAATTTGCATCATCATACCAGCTTAAGAAGAGCGCAGAATCCGAGGCCTCCCACTGTACATTTTGTCATGTATCGTAGGAGGCGAGAGAAGGGCGCGGTCCATAAAAAGAGCCGCCCGGCCCAAAACGGGCAGTTGTATTTTGCTAGAAATTCTAACTCCACTATGTTTCAATAGAAAAGAGGTTCCATTGAAGAGAAGATAAGCGTAAATTCGCTTGCAGCCAGACGGTGAAAGAGTCTCTCTTTTAATAAAAGCGTTTGTGGTGTTGAAGGTTAAATCAAACTTTGTTTTCTCAAAGCGTCGTACTGTTTTGTATTTTTGAGAAGAAATATAGAGCTCTGAGGCTTCACCACCTATAATATAAAGTTAACTTTGGAAAGCGAGTGCTAAAGACTCAAATAATAAAGTGTTTTATCCTAAAGAATTTTACTGCAACTCCAGACGAAACGACCTGGATAATGTTTTCCTGTGCTTCAGTCTAAGAAGTTGTACAGTTAAAATTGGTAACGGTTTATTCAACTTAGCTTCTTAGGAGTAACGAGTGCATATACGCTCGAAATCTGTCCAGAAAGCGGCTAAGTCTCAATACCAGGTAAAGCGAATAGTTTTCGGTGAAAATTCAGGCTTACGGAAAAGGTTCTCCTCTACTTTCAAATCTCCTCCCTGAGAACATCTCTCATTTGAGCGCTGTCTTTGTCTCTCCTATAGAGAAGACCCATACATCTGGAATTCAAGGGCACCTTGACTCAGGCCTGCAATCAAGCGTCAGGTGTATCATCCCTTTTATGGTTGACACCTTCTGTGGGTATTTCTGCGACTGTGCATAAGGTTAATGACTCACTGGGCTTTCTAGTAGTCTTACGGTCAACTTTTAAGTGTGAATAGGCAAGTGCTTTTAGAATAATTATCTGTTTTCGTGAAATTCTCAGTAAATCGGTAGACCACCACCTACAACAATCGAGCTGTCAGATTCTAAATCCTGCGGGATACGAAGCATTGAATAAGAAGAGGAGGTTTCCCAGCACATACCTAATGCACGAGTTTCCCGCTCGCACAAAAGTGCTTGAAAACACAGGATCATGTGGCCGCGGGGAATATACGCGTTGTCAGTAGTCAGCGCCTTGCCTGTAAATAGCCGCGAATAGAGTACGACCAGTGCCGAGTCGCCAAACTCGGATTTCGACGGTGCGCCACCACGCTGCGGAACAACTCACTGACAACTGTCTCACATCATCGTGGTCCTCTCACTCTACCAATATTAGGTTGCAATCTTCTGACACAAGTGATGCTCTGACTCTCACTTGAAAAGACGAACAACGAGACCAGTCTGAACGTCATTCGTTACTCTGAGCTCAATGTAGGAGCATTGAATCCAAGTACTGTAAAAGAAATAAAAGGCGTTATGACGCACATTGATGAAAAAAATAAAATCTCGATATTAAATTAAAATGAGAGGAAACACGCGAGGGCAGATGGCATTGCCATTTTTAAGAAAGTTTGGAAACAAGCACACAAAGGAACTTAGAGTACGATGAAGACAGAAAGGCAGAAGAAGCCTTCGGAGCGTCTAAATGGAAGACCGTTCACACTTTCTCAATCGAGCACCATAAGCCCCAACACTTCCTCGACTCTTTCAACGGCATTATCATCGTCAGAGGTATTTATTCTCTTCCGTGAGCGTATCTCGTTCAACATCCAGATGATGTGGATTTATTTATTTAAAATTTACAAGCTTACAAAAAGTTTCAGTATACACAAGATTTCATATTAGAACTATTCGGAACAAGGAAAGCCTTCACACCAAGGGAGTATTATATGAACATACCTGACAATTATTTCGAGTTTGCCAAGAAAAGAAAATAAGAGACGAAACTTAGTATAATGAAAAGTAAGATTGCAATGTGATTTTTTTCGTAATAACCATTTATTTAATTCACATATCGTACAATCTAAACAATGACTAATACAAACTACAAAATAGCCTCAGAAAAGACTGGAACTTTTAATGACAAAAGGCATGCACACGGAAAATCTAAAGGTCATGTTTCAGGCGACGAATGGAGACTGGGTGTTTGGAATGCTAGAGGAGTAAATGATCTCAAGGTAAAAGAATTGCGTGAAACTATGGACGTGGAGAAACTAGATATTTTATGTGTGCCCGAAACAAAGAAAAAGGGATGCGAAACTAAAGACATAAAAAACGGCGTGTTGAAAGGCGGATTTGAAATATAGTCAGGAGTAGACTGTGAATCACATGGTAAATAAGGAGTAGGTCTCATTTTGAATGAAAGAGCAAAGCAGCATCTCGGAGACCATGGCTTCGTGTCTCCCAGACTGATGTGGGCTAGAATGAAAGTAGGAATCAGAAGACTCTTTATTATAGCATGCTACGCGCCGGTTCATAGTGATCCTAGAGAAGTGAAAGACGCCTTCTGGGACACTTTAAATGACACAATAAACATCTGCGAACATGGGGAAGGAATAGTTCTACTAGGAGACATGAACAGTTGGGTGGGCATCCAAAATCAGGATACAGAAAGAGTATTAGGTAACTTTGGGGATCCAAGAACAAACTATAACGGAGATAAACTAGTTGGTCTATGCTTAGAAAGGGGTACGTTTATTACAAATACTTGGTTTAGGCATAAAATGATCCACATGTACACCTGGTCTAAAGAAAATAGCCGCAGTATAATTGACTTTGTTGTTGCGGATGAAAGACTAAGAGAGTTAGTCAAAGATACAAGGGTCATGAGGGGTCCTGAATGCAATACTGATCATTACCTTCTGATCTCAAAAATTAAATTAGGTTGGGGTTGGAGAAAAAGGAGACCCAAGAAAGCAAAACAAACGCGAATAAAAATTGAGAACCTACAGAAACCGAATGTGCGAATAGATTTCCAAAATAAGATAATCGAAAGCATAGATAGGGCAACATGGGAGGACCGTATAAAAAACAAAGATTTTGAGGGCGCTAGGACAATGTTACGGGATATCCTTGTTAGATGCACGATCGAAGTGTGTGGTACCGCAGTTGTAGGAAGAATTTCTGGTGATGCGTGGTGGAATGATAAAATTCAGGCTGCCCAAAAAGCGAAAAGAGAAGCGTAAAAGAGAACTTGGAACATCGCAGGTCTTAGCAATGAGGAAATAAGTAGACGTACAAATGATTATAGACGCGAAAACAGGATACTTAAACGATTAGTTAAAGAAAGTAAAGATACAATTAGAGCAGAAGAAGGGACAAAAATACAAAACGACTTTGAAGGAAGCAGGAAACTACTTTATAAAAAAATGAAAGGACACAAAAGTACAGAAATTGTCAACATGAGAAATAGTAGGGGAGAAATGGTATATGATGCAGACGGAATACTAGTGGCTTTCAGAGACTATTTTAGGAGACAATTCGGAGATGAAGCTATAGGACACCACAACTGCGATGTTGAACACGATGCGATGGAAAACCCAATTGAAAAAGTCTGTGTCACTGAGGTTAGGGATATAATTAAGAATTTGAAAAACGGTAAGTCTGCCGGGGTAGACGGTATTAACGCTGAAATGCTTAAACACGGTGGCGAGTACATACCACATAGAGTTTGCGAAATGATAAATTTATGTTTCGAGATGGGACACGTCCCAGCCGATTGGAAAGAAGCGATTGTCGCACCAATATACAAGAGAAAGGGAGATAAAAGCGAGTGCCATAATTACAGAGGGATTAGCTTATTAAGCACCGTAAGTGAAATATATTCAAAAATACTTATTCGTGGGGTAATGAAAATAACAGAAGCAAAGATTTGGGAAGTCCAAAGTGGGTTTATGCCAGGAAGGTCATGTACGGATGAAATATTTAGCTTAAGGCAAATAACAGAAAAAAGTTTGAGAGTAGAAAAAAAAGTTTTCTGTCCAATTGTTGACCTAGAAAAAGCTTTTGACAAGGTAGATAGAAGTAAACTTTGGGGAGTTCTGAAAGAGTATGGAGTCAATGGTTGGATCCTACAAGCTATAAAAACAATATATACAGGTAGCAAAGCGAGTGTAAGAGTGAATGGGAAACTGAGTGACTGTTTCATTATTATTCAAGGAGTTAGAGAAGGATGCGTTATGTCTTCATAGTTATTTATATTATTTATGGACAAGTGTTTAAGAATGGCTCTCTTCGACGAAGAGGGTGTGGATCTCGAAACAGTTGATAAGTTCGTATACCTTGGTAGCTTATTTACTAGGGACGGGAAGATAGATCAGATAGATCAGATAGACGAATAAATGAAGGTAAGAAGGTTATTGGTAGAGCAGGTCCCCTTATCAGAAGTAAAAACATATCAAATAAAGCTAAAACGGCAATACATAATTCTATATTTGTACCGACTGTACTATACGGTAGCGAGACATGGACTTATGAAGAAAAATATAAGAGTAAAATTAACGCAATTGACATGAGATTCATGCGCATAATAAGCGGGAAAACCCTAATGGACAAAGTAAGTAACGAGATAATTCTAAAAGAATGTAGTGCAGAAGCGACGCTAGTAGACACATGGGAAAGAAATCGGTTGAGATGGTTCGGACATGTTGAGAGAATGCCAAATGAACGACTAACGAAACAAGTGTATCAAGGTAAAGTGAATGGCAGCGTGCTCAGAGGTAGACCGCGGAAAGAATGGTTAGAATGTGTGAATGAGACCCTACTGAGAAGAGACATAAGAGGTCACAGAAACACGAGAGCCTGCATGAAAAAATGCATGGACATAAAAGAAGCTAGAGAAGTATGCCAGGACAGGAAATTATGGCGGCAAATAGTTAATAAAAAGAGTGTCAGTAGAGTGAATGACGCCTAAAACAAAGACCTTGGCTATTAATGGACCCCAAGTGGGGAACCTTACATAACGACTTCGTGAGGTTCTTCGCTTGGGGTGATTGCTAGAGAGATTGATCAGCAACCTGGGTTGGAGCAGTGTTGCGGAACGAAGGTGTTATTTACTTAAATAGCACGAGAATTTTGGATCAATCTGAAAAATCTCTATCCCTTCCACACACTACTCCCTTCCCCTGCCGAGGGAGTCACGCCTTTCCCGAAAGGGAAATGGCTTAATGGTGGAATAATAATAATAATAATATATAAGATTGTTCAAAAAATTTTAATATATTAAAAGATTTATTAATGATTTAACTGTTGAAACCTTTGTCGCATCGTGCTAACTCTACAGAAGTCTGATGCAGTAGCTAAATCCTCAGGAAAATTGGGTATGCTGGATAATGGAAAGTAGGAATAAATAATGTCCATTGTAATATTGTAGTTTTAAGAAAGATTTATACACAGTATTGGGTAGCCGTTGCTTGTGCTTATTGAGTGATAATTATTTTTACAACCGCGTTCAAATCAAAACAATTAAGGCAGTATTTTTTCCTGTAAATAATCATAAATAATCTTAAAAATTTACATTCTACTTGAATAAACTCCTTTGAATTATCCTTAAACATACATGAGTTTGACCATTAATTTTAGTAATTACTCGAAACTCTACGTAGTAAATCGATAAAAATCCTTCTACAAACCATTTCTTGAAATATAATATTTAATATAATTTTTATTTCTGCATTTGTAAAAACGACTTTTAAATAATCGATAATCAAATAGATTGATTTAGTCCATGAGTTTCGTTTATATTTACTTTTCATTAATAAATTTCGGTAAAGGAATCTTTTATTCTTTTTTAACGGAACAAGGGACGAGGAATGTAATTTGTGAGTTACTATGCACATATTAAGAAAACTTTTTTTACAAAACACAAAGATTCAGTTTTAAAATCAATATTACACTGTATTTGATCATTGCTTCGTACCTAGATGTAATAAATTAAAAAATAAAATTCCCGTAATTTACTTGGAACAAATAAAGTTCCAATTTTCAGTGAAAGTTTCAATTAAAGTGTGAGGTGACTGAGTATAACAAATAGAATGAGATTGTAAAAAACAAAAATAAATAAATTGTAAAAAATAGCATTTCCAGTGTAATGCAAAAGCATTGAATCTAAGTCTTGTAATAGAAATTATAGGCGTTATCACGCACATTAAAGAAAAAAAAGACTATCTTGATACTAAATTGAAATGAGAGGAAATACGCAAGGGCGGAAGATACTGCCAGTTAGGTTCCTTCACTCAGTCTTCTGTTTTTCAATCTGCATTTTTTACCTATTAAATAATGGAACTATTAGTTCCAATTGACTTGTTGGGGTCTTCCGCTCACTAATCACATTGTTTTACATCGGTACAATACTCGCCAGGGCACTGGTGAACATTTAAATATAATCGTCTCGAGTGTGCCAGAATTTTCTCCAATCATTGGGACATGGGTACCCCTCCCTCAGAATGTTATCGGGCCATGATGTACTCGATAATTAATTTGCACCTAATGTTGAAAGAAGGTATTCCAATTGGTGCAGTTAACCCTTTTTCGTGCGTCCATCCTTACCTTCCCCATTCTGTCGGAGCGGTCGGAGCAGCGATAACATGTCTTAGTCTTAATTTTACATTTTGGTAGTTTTTAGTGTAAAACTACCTGGCGGCCTTTTGATATTTTGTTAGACTCGTCTACAAGTCCAAATTATGTTTCAAAGTCGTCGAAATTGCTGAATTTAATTAATTGGGCAAAAGTACAGTCATAATATTTATACTTGATATATATATACGTATTAGACATATTAAGTCCACATCGGCAAATTCATTACAAGCTTAAAAAAAGTTTGGTATGCGAGTATAGACCTTTTTTTATAGTTATAAACAGTTGAATAGATAATTGACAGCGTACAAACCGCTAGATTCACATGCAATAACGATTAAATGACTCCAGAATTTGAATAACGATAAACAGCATTTATTGTGCTGCTATAAACTTTAATAAAAAAGTTCAACGTGTGGCACATGTAAGTACTAGCCGCAAGTGTGAAAATTGCGAAGCGAATGAATGGGCATAGAGGCCAGTGATCCCAGATCTGAAACGAGACGTGATCCGATACTATCGCACGTCTATGTCTGTGTGAATGTAGAAGGAGAGGATGTAAATGACTGGGTTGCGCGCGCAACCGATTTCCCCTCTTCTGATTTTGAAAACTTAAAGTTGCACGATTGCCGGTCGGAATACTTCGGCGGTTCTAATTATATCTCTATCTGCTTTGAAATAAAATAAAGAAATTGGAATGTTAATATTTCCTGATTTTGATGCTGGCGATTCTCATGATTTGAATACTTAGCGCGTCTCTTTATATGCATATATTTTGAGGTTACGTTATTTCAAGTATAAAATATAAATTA
>NC_046658.1:134952685-134955439 GCF_010883055.1 Belonocnema kinseyi | reverse complement strand
TTGCTAAGGCAGGGGCAGATGTGCCATGAACTGAGTCCAATTCATTTTTTATCTTATATGGAGTTAAACCCTTTAAATGAAAATGTTTGATTACCGCTCTGATCTCGTTTTTTTTCCATTTTTCTTAAAGAACAATTTTTTTTTTCAATTCGTTATAAAAACACGTAAACTCAGAAGATGTGGACTGTGACTGCACCATATATCTAGTCGGGAGTGGTGCTGACTGAAAACAGATGATTTGGAGCGATTCGCGCGCCATCTGTTGGTCATTCTAAGGACTTATTGAACTACCCTCGTATCAGGAATGATAGTTAGCGTGACCTTGTTTGGTAGAAATTTAATCTTCTTGGTTAAAAATGTATCATTTTTGGTCAAAAATGAAATTGTTTGGTTAAAATACCAACTTTACATCTTCTTGAGTTTAAGAGTCGATTATTTCACTAAGAGTTGAGCTACTTTGTAAAATGAAATACTTTTTTTTTAAGAAGGTTTTTCAATTATGGTTGAAAGTTTAACTATTTGGTTGAAAGTGTAACTCTTTTTTTGAAAACTCATATTTTTCGCTTAATAAATTTAAATTTTGTAGATAATTTGTCTTTTTGACTTTTAAATGAAATAATTTCGTTGAAAATTGATGTATTTTGTTTAAAATTTGTCTTTTTTGTAGATCGTTAATTCCCTTGGTTGAGAGTTCATCTGATTGGTTGAAAATTTAACAACTTTGTTTAAAATTAATATTTTCTGTTAAAATTATTGATCTTTATCTGAAAATGTAGCTATTATAGGATTGATAAAAAATTAATCATATATATCTTACATTGAACATTGTATTAGTTAAAACACCAATTATTTGATAGAAAATTAATTTATTTTATTTCGATTGTCATTTTTTATCATTGAAAGAATCTTAAAATAAAATGTATTAAATTTTATATAAGGTATTAAAAATTGAAAAATAATTGATTTTACAATATGATTCTGAATCCATTCAAAATTAAAGAATTAATAGATATTAATTTATAAAATTATTTTCAATTATGACTTTGAAATTTGAAATTTTGCAATTAAAAAAAGAAAATTTCGTTAATTATCAGCAATATTTGACCGTTCATTTAAAACAACCCATTACAAACAACTGTTAAAAACTATACAAATTTGAACAGAATGGTTCCAAATAGAAAGCTTTGAATTGTTAAATTTGTAATAAGCTAAATTTTAAGTTTGAACGCTACAATTTTAATTTAAGAAAAGGTTCAAAATTAATTTCAAACTTATAATTATTTCAAATAATTTGAAAAACGATGTAGATTTTTGCAGATTAAAAAAAATTATGCTTTTTGAGAATTGTAAATTATTTAAAAAGAATAGCTAAAATTTTTGTGATTGCTAAGAAAATTAAAAATGATTTTTTTTTTAAATAAGTTTTAAGTGTATTTGAAAATATTTTTAAAATAAAAAAAGTAGCAGGACGTTTTTAAGGCAATTTTTTTATTTTGCAGTTTTTTAATTTTAGGAAAAAATCTAATTGACAAAATATATCAATTTTCAGCCCCAAAAGTTACTTTTTAACAAAATAAATAAATTTTCTATCAAATAATTCGTGTTTTAACTAATACAATGTTCAGGGTAAAGTTTAAAAAAATGGAATAGTTGAAATTCCAGATAAAAACGATTAATTTTTAAACAATTCTAGAATAGTTACATGTTCAGATAAAAAAAAATAATTTTCAACCGAAAAAATAAATTTTCAACAAAGTTGTTGAATTGTCAACCAATAAGATGAATGTTCGAATACGCAAATTATTGATCGACAAAAAAAGACCAATTTTAAATAAAATACATGAGTTTTCAACGAAATTATTTAATTTTAAAGTCAAAAAGACGAATTATCTGCAACAAGTTGAATTTTTTATGTAAAAAGTATGAGTTTTAAATCAAAGAGTTAAACTTTCAACCAAATAGTTAAATTTTCAACCATAATTATAAAACCTTGTTAAAAAGCACGTATTTCTTTTTACAAAGTAGCGCAACTCTTAGTGAAATAATCGACTTTTAAACCCGAGAAGATGTACAGTTGATATTTCAACCAAACAGTTGCATTTTTTAACAAAAATGATACATTTTCAACCAAAAAGATTAAATTTCTACCAAACAAGGTCAATTTCCAACAAAATGGATGAACTTTCAACGGAATTATTTAATTTTAAAGTCAAAAAGAGTATTATCTTCAAAAAAGATGAATTTTTAACCCAAAAATATGATTGTTTAACAAAAATTCTAATTGTCGACCAAATAGTTTAACTTTCTATCAAATTGTTGACTTTTAACGCCCAAAAGATACATTTTTCAAAACAGTACAATTTTTAACAAAAAAGTTATTTGAAGGTAAATAGTTGAATTTTCAACACTAATTATGAATCCTTAAAATGAAAAAATTAACTTTTTCAGTAAGCACTTCAACTTTAAGGGAATAATCGAATTTTCCACCTAAAAATTATGATTTTAATTTTTAAGAATATAGTTGCATTTACCACAGAACGACTTTGCAACCAAATAATATTTACAGTTGATATTTCAACCGAAAAATATAATTTTTAAAAAAAGGATAAATTTTCCATACAGCAATTTAATTTCTATAAAGAAAGACGAATTTTCAACCAAATAATTGAGTTTTTATCCAAACGAGATGAATTTCAAAGTCGCCAATGTCTTTACTTTCTTTCAAATGCGGATCAAGATATAAATAATACTATT
>NC_046658.1:134920288-134952585 GCF_010883055.1 Belonocnema kinseyi | reverse complement strand
TAGAGCTCCAAGGAGATTATGTTGAAAAATTAAAAAAAATTTACCCAAAAAAAATTGTTTTTATACTTCATTCTAAGGACTTATTGAACTACCCTCGTACCAATTGATCAACTCGTGACCAACTCATCGCGTCGCCTTAACAAGAGTTTTATTTCAATATTCAGTTTTATACATTTTGAAATTAATATACCGTCCAAATCCGTTTTGAAAGTTTTGATTGAATCACTTTATTTAAAAATCATTTTCGTTTCTTGAAGATTTATACTTTTAGTTGGAAATTTATCTCGTAAATTAAAAGTTAAAAAATTCTGTTAAGAAATAATGATTTTTATAGATAGAATTAAAAATTATCATTAGTCAGAACAAGAATTTTTTCTTGGTTTAAAATAGTGTGTTTGCTAGTAAGAAATGCATGAGTTTCATGGAAAAATAATTCTGTACTAAAAATTAATAGCTGGGTTTTAAAATTCAATTTTTCTAGAAGACATTTGTCTCTTTGCTTGAGGATTCAATAACTTAGATAAACATTTCTTTTTTGAGTAAAAAATGGTTGTTTGTTGAAAATTCGCCTTTTTTTAGCAAATTTTTTTTCATTGAAATTAAAAAAGTTTTTTTCTGAAATACTATTTCATTCCGTTTATAAATGATTCGTTGCAAAAAATATTACCAGCTTAAAATGCTAAAATTGGAACATTAATGGTGAAGAAAATGAAAAATTATTCAAGGAAAAATCAGGGAATTTCGATAATAACGTTCTCGGATACCCTACCTAATTCTACCAGCAGTAACTAGAAAAACATTTATGGAAAATAATAATTACGTACAATTGAAAGAGGGGGGGGGATATTTTGTTCCGATTTGTTACAGGGAGGGGAGGGGCTATGTGAGAGGGTCTGTATTCCGTTAAATAATTTAAGTGCAGTCCCTAACCTTCGTGCGGCATTATTGAGAAAGTCAGATCCGAACTAGGATTAGGATTAACGGCACAATTATGAGCGGCACTATTAAAAAAGAGGACTGTTTAAAGATTTCTAAGCTATCTTTAAATTTGTTAAACTTAAACTATCTATTTAAGCATTTTTATTGTGTACTTATCTAATTTTCTGGAATTAAATTCAGAAACTTAATTAATGTTTTTGATATTAAAAGCAAAATTTTGTGTTTTGATACTGTTTTAAATGGCTTTAAAAATTATGGATCCCTTTTGTTTCCAAACTGCGATCTGTTTGTACCTACATTTTGGAAATTCCATGTAATCTCTGGATTTATGTAAACTTCAGTAAGTCTTCAAGTCGCAGAATACGAATTTGGTGTCAAAACAAAAAATTTTCAAATTTTACTTAAATTTTTAAACCATCGTTATATCAGTAGATGTAAAGGAAAGTCAAGTAATGATGAGTTTTCGGGTGAGAAAATAGGAATTTAATGTCCGAAATTAAAAAGATACAAAATACCCAAGATAAGATCAAATAGTTCAGAGTTTGAGTGCTTGACTAACGGAGAACCTATTCCGGATATTCCTCGTTGCAAACCTGTTTCTTCTTCTCGTTCTTCTAAAAGAGATTCCCCAGAAACGAGTCTTACTCCTGCCAGACGATGTCGATAAATTGAATAATTTTCAATGGCAGGAAATTTCATAAAGACGGAACCTTAGAACTTTAAACATAACAAATAGTTAAATTCTCAAAAAAAAAATTTTCAAAAGGAATGATCAATTATTATCGAAACAGATACGTATGTCTATTTAAAAAAATTAATCTATTTTTTCGAAACACAAAATATTTAATGTTTCAAACAAGAAACTTAAATTATCAACAAAAATGACATTCTCAAACAAAAAAGGTGATTTTCCTACCATAAAAGATACAATTTTCTACAAAAAAATGAATTGTAGGGTACCTGACCAACGTAATTAATAAATAACTTTAGATGTTAATTTTGTCGATGTACTGGTCCAAATCAATATTATAAAATTATTGATTAATCGAATGAGATCACTGGTCTGATGCTCTACCAACTAAGCTAAGGAGAAGCATCTGAAGGATCTGGCCTCATATCCGATCGGAGCTAGAGAGCATTTTTTCAGCATCTTAAGATTAATCAATATTTTAATAATATTGATTTTGGACCAGCAGACAGACAAAATTCGCATCTTGCATTTTTATTAATTTTTTATCTTTTCTTACGATGCAAACGATAACTATGCGTCTTATTGAAAAATGATTGACAACAAATTTGTAGATCTTTCTTGGTTGACAGATTCTTGTGAATTCATTTTTTCGTGTCTTGCATAGGTTCACCGCAAAACGGAATTTTTAAAAATATTTTTAGTATATTTTTCGGAGCTTAAAAAAAGAATCGTTGATCGAAAGTATGTATGGGTTTTCATATCGTGTAGGATCAAGTGAAACATAGAGAGATTGGACAGATTTTATTATTGAAAAAGGATATTTCTGTGAAAATAAAAACTTTAACAGAACGATTCACCCATTGATATAAAAGAATTTGAAATATTGTGAACATTTCAAGTTTAATCATAAGACTGTGAAAGAGACTATAAAAGCCCTATAAATGCTGTTTGAATTTAGTGAAATTACGTGTTTTCTAGCAGTAATTAATTTTTTTTTAATTCCATATAATCAAATTAGTCGTACTAACCAGTTGCTTTTTTTCTTTTAAATTTTATTTCGATCGTATAATTTTGATCGGGCTTTCTGTCTTATACAATTTTATATATATATATATATATAATTTGTTTTCAAACAGCCCAATTTTTAGCATTGAAACTAAGTCTTATCAAATGTAAATATTTCATAAGAACGATATAGACACGTCTACGCCACGAGATAATGACTATAGTATGGATGATAAAGTCTAACGAAGATCTAGAAACTTCATTGGTTACGTTTTCGCAAAAAATCGACTATAAGACGTCACTGCATTTCTTTCCAATTTACAAAGATGAGGATTGATAATTCTATTGGTAAATGTAACAATATTTAGTATAATTAATATTATAAGTACATCTTCTTTTCACTTTTACTTAAATTCGAATTTGTAAACGAGGTAAACTGTACACTTCAGTATTGAAACTTTCACAGATGATATTCTGCTTGCTTAGAATGTCTCCTGCTTGTTTCTAATTTCTAATAGAATCTGTTTAGAAATCGGATCTGATTTCTATCTGCAACGTAGCCGATTCCTTAAAAAAATATTTTTCATATCATTATTATATATCATTTATTACATTTTCATCAGAGAACGAATATTTTTCATAATTAATCGAAGTTTATTGAAACTGTTGTTGGAATTAGACTCTCGACACCTGACTCCTTTAGCGAGTTATTGGGAGATGAAGCAATAGAACACTAAAACTGCGATATAGAACACGATGCGGTAGAAAATTCAATTAACAAAGTATCGGTCGCTAATATTAGGGATATAATGAAGAAGTCAAAAAAGGCAAGGCTGCTGTGTATACTGTATATGTAACGTTAAAATCGTGAATATAGCATTGGAAACGAGCAAATTCAGTTCATGAAAGAAACGACAAAAGTGGCAATAAAATGTTTAACAACAAAGTTTTTTTTAGAGAATGCGTCTTTTTTAAAACGAGACACTGCGATTACGTCTGTTTTAATACCAAGGAATGTTATAAATTGTATTAATGAACATTTATGGAAATTATTTACAATTTCAGGGACAAACTCAAATGCGAAACCTAAACTCTAATTTTCGTTAAAGCCAAAGGAGTTTTAACAAAAAATAATTCACAATCACCAAATTACTAATGTCGATGCTTTGCCCTATAGGTTTGAAAAGTTTGCACACAAGGTTGCAGAATATACAAAGAACGATAATATATTATCGAGCGCGAAGTGCGAAAACTAATAGTCGCGCGCCCAAACTTGCGAACCGAGCGCGTAGCATAACATGGTTTTCATATTCGGGTCATAGTCCAGGCGAATTAACTTATTTTGAGGCAGAAAAAAAGAAAATTGTTAACAGCACTTGGACAATTGGAAATGGTAAGGTGGCTCATAATCAACGTGAACAAGAAAAATTCTTGAGCAGGGGTGTGGCGGGGTTGATTTGGGGAGTGGGCGTAGGCGCTAAAAAGGATGAAAATGGTATTATTGTGATTTTTGGCGAAAGTTCAGGTCGGAAAGAAAAGTATTTTATAAAAAACATATAGATTATATTCACAACTTTGTTTAGATGGAAAATCGAATGGTTTCCAAGATAAGCATTTGTTCCGGCCCAAAAAACTTTTTTTTCAAACGAAATTTGTCCTTCAGAAAATCATCGTACACAGTTCTATAAGCTCAATTTTGTAGTTTTGACACATACTTTCTGCAGAAATGAAAAAATCATATAGTCCCTATTAGAGAACATTCTCACGAATGGAAAAAAACTCGAAAAGTGACATTTGCAATAATCAATTTTTCACTAAATACTGAAAATTTGTTTAAATTGTAAAATATCTTTAAAAACCGATTACACCATTAAATTTGACGGAAAAGGGTCATAAAAATGTATGTTATTATTTGACCAGAAGCTTCAATTTTGAACAATAATGCTATCAACATTTAAGTCGAATAATGAAGCCTCAGATGAATAAGGAAAAATACTAATTTTTTTGCCTTAAAATAAACTAGTTTCTAAATTTTTGTTTAATTTTTAGGTGTATAAGTCATTTTCAATAAAACTATTTAGAATTCAAGATTTTGTATTCAAAAGTATTTCTTAAGATTTCTACAATCTGAACGTTTATAACATAATGCACATGTAGAAAAAAAATAAACAATAGTACGCTAGTCTAGATCTTTTTGGCAACATTTCAAGTACATCTTCAGTGTTCGAATTTTCAGAGTTTCTTCCATTTTTGAGCATGTTCTCCAAAAGGGACTATATTTTTTGGTAATTTCATAAGAAAGTATATGTCAAAACAAAAAAATTGAGTCCTAAAAGAACACCGTACGATGATTTTCCGAAGGACAAATTTCATTTAAAAGAAAGTTTTTGGGACCGCAACAAATGATTATCTTGGCAATCAATTGATTTTTCCATCTAAAAAAATTTGTGAATATTGAGGACATGAAAAGGTATGCTTTCATTGAGTTTAAAAAAATAAAATTATTTTTTCGGAAATGAAAATTAAAAAAAGCTACATGTTTTCGATAAAACACTTTTCTCTCTGACGGAAACTTTTGCCAAAAATCACAATAATACCATTTTCAACCCTATCCCCCGCTTCCAATCAACCCCGCCACACCCCTGCTCGCATATCTTTCTTTTTTACGTTTATTATGAACCACCTTACCATTTCCATTGTCAAGTTCTTCAGCCAGCCATTTTTGATGAAAATTTAAGAAGTGAGCCAATTTTACACATTTTTGAGAGTACCTATAAAATTTTGAACCTAAAATTCGAAATTCGTAGATTAAGTTATTGAAAAAATGGCTAAAGTTGCAATAAAGTGTTTAATAACAAAATCTTTTTTTTAAAGAATGTGTATTTTTTCAACAAGACAATAAAACTATAGGGGCTAATTTTTTGGGCAAATTCGAGTGCGAAGCACAAGATACGTATTGAGAATGTTCACTTTAAAGCCGAAGGAGCTTTAACAAAAGAGGATTCACAATCATATAATTATTCTTGTTGATGCTTCGACCTTTAGTTTTTAATAATTCTGTGCACAAGTGTGTGTTACGTTACAAACAAGCATTCAAATTCATATTTTTTTCCATAGAAAAAGATTTTTATATTATGAAATAAAAATGCATGTACGTGAATGCACGCATGTATTTATTTCTATTGTAAACAATTATTTGGGTAATAATAATAATACAGGCCGAGAAATTTGGTACTCCAAGACTGCAATAAATTACTCTGAAGGATTTTCATGTCTTAAACACAAACCCTTTTTGTTAATTTTTTCTATATGTCAGGATTTTAAGATTTCCTGAAATAAATATGGAAAAATATCCATTATGAAACCTATTTGAAATAATATAAAACAAGCAGCGATTTGGTTTGAATTGCTTATTCCATCGCTTGGTACTTATTTTTCACTTTAATTTTCATTTTGGCCTATCCCAAAACGACTTTTTTCTTCGACATACGGCACATTATTCATTCCAATTTTAGACTAAAAAATTGAAAAGTTGACGAACTTTTTCGGATTGGATCGTAACGAATGTTTATATCTATAAACTTTGATAAAAATTAAATCCTCTGTTTTTTGTTGCAGAATTGAGTGCACAATCCGATTCTTTGCACAAGAGTAGTCGTACTTCTGGTGTTCCTCGTAACAGGCTTCCATCTTCTTCTAAAAGACATTCTTTAGAAAGCACCCTTCCTCTTGCTAGACCAGACTCTCCTTCTGGCTCTCCACCTGCCGAGTCGTGTCTTCGAAAAAGGTCCAGATCTCCTTCGGCCAGGCATCGTTCTTTACATATACTTGGATTCGAAATTCAAGAGCTTCCATTTATTCGACTCATTCCCCACAGCAATACGGAACGGATATTTGAATTAAGAAGATACACCATTCCACATGATAAACCAATTACACTCAGAACATATCGTAATATTCATACGCCCATGCCAAAAGTAGAACAAATTGTATTATCAATGGCCAATGGTGACGTATTTGCAATATTGGAAAGAAAATATCAACAAATTACCCTTCGTGGATTATACACACCTCTTCCTATTGGGAAGAAGCGGGCGAAAATAAACATGTACAGCGGCGCGGTTGTCCCGTTGATCCCAGAAGAAATCCAAGATAGTCCATTGGTCACGCAGAACGATATCCGAAATAAATTTACAGTATTTCTAGATAAAAACCACAATTCTTTAGACAGATAAGTCCAAATGAAGGACAAAACAATTACGAACTGTTCATTGTGTACGTTCTCATTCTCCTTTGATGAAGCTTTTTTGGCCACGACGAATACATTCGTCATGGTTCTTGTGTTATATCAAATCTATGTATTAATAATTAATGTATCTCAGGGTCTGGTCATTAAAGAATTGCAAAAAAAGTACAATTTTTATAATTTATCATTTTTCGTTTCAGTTATCCCAAGAAATGCACCCGAACAAGTTTTTTTAGATAATTAAGGAGTTTTTACATTTTCCAAACATAGGACAATTATCTTTGAGTGAGTTTATTCAAAGAATCAAGTTTTTCTATCTAGTTCAAACTTGTAATAAGTATGGTTTTCCTGGATAGTAGTTTATAAAAAAAATTTTGATATTTAGATGAACATTGGCCAAGACGTATGAGGTGAAATGTTTTTGATACTCGTGAATATCGTCTATTTCAACGAATTTCAACCACTCGCCTAAGGTGAAGGTCCCAGCTTTGGCGAATAAAATGTACCAGTTTCGGCGAGCGACTTCATGTTTGATTTCCTACAGGGATAGGATATCGTCCTTAATAAGTACTGAGATTATATTTTAGTTGTAAGCTGGAATTTGAAGATTTCAATGTAAAAATTTCTCAGCATAATAACTCACGTAATTAAAAAGCAAAGAATATTTTTATCGTTTACATTTTGAAATTGGCTTTTAATCGTCTTCCTACATTTTGATCAATTGTTCAACACAAATACAGAAAAAGTAGGCGCTATGACATGAGAAAACTTTGAGAATTGAGATAGTGTGTTTGTTATCTGAATAAAAGCTCGTCATTTTTATGTAACCGTATTGTTCGTAAACACTTGCTTCAATACCTCCAACCCTTTTTTTCGTCTGTATTAAGGAAGTAGGTAATATCAGAATTATGCATTAACTTGAGTTATATTGACGAGCTCATTTGAAAAACTTATAATTATTACTCACTTTTTAATGAAACTCCCGATCTGACAAGTCGAGAGCAATGTGATGCTCGATCCGTTACAGATCGCGACACGCGAGACTGTGTATCGTTCAAACAATACCAATAAATTATAAAATGACTTCAAAACCTATATCAAATACATACTTAATCTATTCCATATTGTGATTACATTATTGATAGTGTCAGTAACTCAAAAATTCCTACATATTTACCTATAGTATCTGAGCATTCGTCCAAAATGGGTCACCCGAAAAAACTGGGAGTTTTAACTCCTACCCTTTTCAAAAAGTCAAATTTGTGTTTGAGTTTCATTTTAAGAGTCAAAGTAAAGAAAGCAGCGGTTGAAAAATTCCGCGAGAAGCTACTTGATTAGAAAATGCGTGGGACCTTTAACATAATTAAATTATTGAGGATCGAAAGGTTACATTTTGGAATGGCAGGACGGTGCCATTCCCACTTTAGCATACCGTAACCGCGTTTTATGTTAAGAAGTTCCCAGCGATAGATGCAAAAGCGTTTCATGTACACGCTGAGTACAATCCTGGTGTCAGATTCTCGCGAAAACGACGTATCTCTAAATACAAACGCAGGCCCAAAAGTGTTTTATAAACATCTTCGTCGCTCTTACGGTGATAGACCTGCGATTGCTAAATGTTCTGGAACTACGACATTCGGACAGCAGACTCCCTTGGAAACTTAAGGCCTGGCATCCTTCTTGACGGAGATAAAAAAGATATATCAAGACTTTGATTAACAGCTGCAAAGATTGTTCCCAAAATATATTGTCTGGCTATCATTTCGAAATTACAGTTGATCCCAGTGGGACTCTTCCTAAATTCTAGGAAATTTTCAACACTTAATATTCAGATTTTATATGACTAATTTCAGTCAACAGCACAGTAAAGCCAACAATAAGTGTGCTCTTTAAATTAGATAAAAACGATGCGGAAAGTTTATGTGATGAAAGATAAAATTCATCTGACGAAAGATAAAATTTATCTGACGAAAATATTTATTTGACATATATGCGATATGTCAAACGGCTGCTTCTAGGTTACCCAAAAAAATGTTCTTCATAAATTTGAAAATCCTTGCGTTATTCATTTTGAAATCGTCTTACTTTATTTAAATGATTTTAACCAAATAAGCATTTACCTATATTTACAAGACAAGAACATGCAGCGAAGTTTAGCCCTTCACCATTGTTGAACCAGCGTTTAGTTTCTGTTGACCTTGATGAAGACTTTGAAGTTTGCAACCTATGTATTTTTGAGGTGTAGGTGAATGCTTTTTTAACATTTGAATGATGTGAGACGATTTAAGAAATGAATACCGCGAGGATTTTAAAATTATGTAGAACATTTTTTTGGTGAACCTAGGCGCAGGTGTTTGACATATCACATACACACGTCAAATAAATATTTCCATCGGATAAATTTCTTATCATTTGTCAGATAAAACAGATTTCATCGTTTTTATCCAATTTAAAGATAATATTTATTCCTGGGATTTACTAAGAAATAAAGCATTTTCGTTGATTTTTTAAGAAGAATTATTTTTCAATATAAATGGATTATAATAGCTTATAAGACTCATTCTGCTCAACACATAGTAAAGTAGAATTATTAAGCTATAAACTGGTGGTAACATGCAACGTTTAGCAATTATATAAATAATTATGTAAAAAATAGAAAATCTGTATCTGTTTATTTTGGAAACATTACTTTTTATATTATATCTATGATAATGACATTTTAGACTTACTACAATACAGAATTTTCCAGATTCTCTCAATTTTGATAAGCTGTAAGATATAATGTGGCAAAGGATTTTTTTCTGCGAAAAAATGTAAACATGGTTTATATATATATATTTTTCATTTTGTATGTACTAATACAATTATGGAATAAGAAAATTATTTTTCTTCTGTAAAAGAGTAACAATGCAAGAGTAGGTTATTAAACCTTTCAAAATTTTTCTATAGTTTATTGGAGTAAGGTGGAGCAGGATAAAAAGATTCGCGAGAAATAAGTACCGTGTTCGATAATACAAGAAGAAATCATTTGTTACTCGACTTAACATTTTCCGTCGAACAGGCGATTCACCATTAACTCTTGATAAGGTAACGAGCCGTATTATGGAACGCCGCCTTGATTGTGTCCCTTTGTTATAATAGCGCTAGATAGGAGAGATAAAAAAAGAATTATCCATTAACTTATATAAAAATCTTATCGAAAATAAAAATTTTTGCTTATAATTTAAAAAATATCATTTATTGATATTTAAGAGCATTAAGAAGAATTTAATAGGATGCATCTACAGATTTGCTGAAATTTCCGTCTAAAGTATGACTAACCAACCAAAAGCGATAAGCCGTCATAGACGAAAATAAAGAAACCAATCTATTAATTGTTTTTTTTTAATATCCATAATTTGCACATTATAGATGAAATTTCAGATCGCAGTTTATTCATTTTCATTTTTGTATTTAATTAAAACTATTGTTTTCAAATGTGTATACAAAATGTTTGAATGTCCACTAGGTCCCAAAGTTGAGAATCATTAAAAAGCAATTTATAGAAAATGATTCCCCAATCGTGTTCCCATCACGCGCTAGACCTAGCAGGCATCTGTCTAAGCCTTCGGTACCTCTCTCTCGGTTGAAGGGCTCTCTCTCTTTGTTTCTGCCGAGAACACTTGGCCAGCGGTGGTCAACTTACGTAGCATATTCGTAAATTAGCTTTTATATTTTCCTTTTTATTTCTGAATGAAAAAAAAACAGGGAATTTCGAATTATTAAATTTATTAAACACGCGTTGGTTTTAACTAGAGCATAGTTGTGAGTTCCATTCTAATATTTTTCTGTAAACAGATCGTTTAGATTTTATTCCTATTCTCCTAAATTTATTTTGGTTTTGACTTCAAAATTATCTTTGTTTACCGTATTTTATTTCCCATTTTACTCCTGTCTTTTGATTTGTATTTTACTCTTTTTACCTCTTTTTACCTCTTTTGTATTTTACTTTATTTTACTCCAGTATTTCTTTATTTTCAATTTTAAAGTTGTGTTTCAATTTTCACTTTTCTTGTATTTTGATTTTACTTTCCAATTTTAATTTGGTTTCTATATTATTATTGCTTCGTTTTTCTCTCCGTATTCTGACTTCGATTTTAATTTATAACACTTGTAGTTTGTCGTGCATTACGATTATCGACCTTTCTTTTAACTTCGCCATTTTTCGACTTTAAGCATTTTTTCGTTATTCTTTACTCTGAATTTCGCATTTTATTTTTAATCTTCGCATTCGTAACTTTACCGTAGGTTACATTTCGCATTAAATTTAATTTGTAAACGACGAGCTCGAAACGCTAAGCGCGCTTCAAAAATTGGTAACAGCGCGCAAAAAATTCCAAAAGAAAAGGATGCTGAGGCGGCCGTAACGCCCCTTCACCCTCCACACGATTCGTCGAAGCTCTCGCTCTCTCTCTCTCTCCACTATTTTTCGAGACCGGGAAGTTTTTGCAGCTTCGATAACCCCGCACTCTCTCTCTTCAGGGGTCTGTAATAAAGCTCCGCAAACCTCGCACTTTCTCTCTCTCTCTCTTCAGATGGTAAGCTTGCATACGGTCGCAGACGACCGAACTGCGTCTCCCGCCTCCACTTCCGCCCCTAAAGCCTTCGTCCGCTCGATAGTAGTAATAGCTTCCGGCTCCCTATTCCAATACTCCGCTCCTCTTCCTCTTGCTCCTCACTGAAACTCCCAGCTAACTCTGAACGTTGCGACTTTCTCCTGTCATTCTCCGCTCTTTCCACCCCTCTAAGCACCTTTTACAGCAGGAGAATAACGACGCCATCATAATTAAAGATGACGAGTCGTTCTCGACAAAAAACTCCTCCTGTCAAGCGCCCTCACCTCAAGCGTGCCCCTCGACGAAGCCTTAGTTCCTAGACCAGGCCGACTTCCTCCCTTCCTTCACCAAAATCTAAATAAGCGTGGTCAGCGGCATCCACATCAGCACTCAACGCGGCAACGCAGCAGCGGGCGTCGATTCTGGCCAGAACTGGCCTTGTGCGAAAACGGTGGGTGCTTCTTTTCATGGACGGGCTGCAGGCGTACAAGGACCGGCTTTCCATTAAAGTAGCCGTCCGAATTTAACAACAGCCGTCCAGCAGCCGTCAAGCTGAAACAAAGTCAATGAGACATTTTGACGTATTTCTCTGGCAGGACAACCAGACACTGCTCTTCAGAACGCTGCTTCCGGCTGCTCCACCCGAGCCATCACCTCCGACGCCAAAGCCGAGCTACGGTTCTTCTTGAACCGGCTCCCATCAGTTAGCTACGGTTCCCCTCGAAACGGCTCCCACCATCATTCAGTAGCTACTCGAGCAAGGGGTCCTCCATGAACCGGCCTTAGCACGTGGCACTGCCTTCTACTATATAGATAAACGTTTATTTTTCGGTCTGCTGCCCTTAAAAAATTGACTTGCTTACATTTTTATTTTTTTTACAAAATTTTCTTACAACTATTTCTTACAAAGTACCATCCATCCACACCTTATAGCTAATCCGCTCGTTTCTATAGCCTGACCCAGCCTCTATCTCGGCGGCTTACACCTAATACTTAACTACTATTTACAATATTTACATTTTTCTTACATCTGCTTCCTCTCCTATTTACAATCTTTTCTTCTCCATTTCTCTTCCTCCTTCCTTCTCTTTTTCTCCATATTACCCAACACCCCCTCCACACATGCTGCTGCCCGTTTGTCCCCCTTTTCATGCAACAATTCATCCATGCTTATCTCACTCCTTTCCAGCTCTTCACACTCCTCCAACCAGTGCTCAGTATTTGCATCCCCTTTCCCGGGGAAGGTACTACATAATCACCTTAGATCAAGTCAGGACAAATCTAAATTCACAGCACGACTTGTATGATCATTACGCAGTTCCATTGTATATTTTTTACATTTTTGTGATAGAGGAAGCCTTGCGGACAATCTTCAGATGGTTTTGATGGCATACGTGCGGGATAGACGAGTTACTACGGAAGTTAATGGGAAGATATTTCGCGCGGCAGGTTGTAGCCAACCGTTTCCGATGTTAGAAACGACCCTTCATGGGCACTTACGATAGTCAGGGATGGGGGAGACCAAGATTTAAAGAGTGCGGAATCGGAAACCTACACATCGCTTGCCAGCAGAAACAAGTGGAGGGGGAAAGAGGAAGCAGTGGCACCGCGAGACAGGGGTCCCGAACGGATCGGGCTACCCATAATTATTCAGGTACGAGTGTTTTCCCAATATAAATCCGACATCGTCAATGGAGGGAGAGATCACACAGGATCTTTTAGGATAAATGAGAAGCACATCAGAAAAATGTGATAAACTCGGGCTTATTTCTGCTACGCTTATAATATAGTCATAGAGAATTAGAGGCTTACGGGTCACCAAGATTGGGTAGCTCGAGTGATAGACCGCTTACAGGGTGCCAAACAGAATATAATCCCAAAGCAAAGTGAATTCCGACGACTGACCGTCCGTAGCCTTAGATTACTCGTCAATTAAAAGGTTCTGCATGTCGGTTCGGACAAGGTCAAGCTTCTTTTCTTCTCCCTTTTTCTCTAACCCGGCCCCGAGAATGATAAAGAAACTGAGATGGTTCTTCAGGCTGGCGTCTTGGAACCTTCGTTTTAGACCCAACTTCGCGACAGACACAGAAACAATGAACAACTGTTGAAACCCAACGTCGCAGGACATAATATTGGAACCAAGCGTTTTGATTGCTGACAGATACTAGCGGAAGACGGCACTCATTTACTCTAGTATATATCCAAATGTTGAACGTTTAAGATATAAATTCAAATTCTCTTAATTTGAGTCATCTTGAGTAACCATGAATTTAGCTTTGCTAATGTAAATAAACAATTAATGATAAAAACAAAATATTGATGTTATGTGAAGCATATAGAACACTTACTTCTACTTCGCGTAGGTTAATTTTTTGTAAATCAGCTCACACAGGCACCTATGCATTCAGTTTGGTTCTCCTATGGTAAGAAAATACTACAAACTGAATTTGATACTGTTTATTGGATAGCGATACTCAGAAAAAATAATTGTTTCTTCTTTTGCTTGACTTTCTTTTAGAAAACAAATTTTGCTTCACTAATGAAGTTCATAACGGTGATATCACTTCAATTTTTCGCATATAGTACGATCTTCGCTTATTCCACTTGTCCGGTCAGATGATCGCCAGATTACCGAACTGCGCATGTGCTAGGAAACCTCATCTTCTCGGTCCCTGATCAAGTCCTGTGTCTACTGTAGTCACCCCGCAGAATCTAAAAGGTGGACTTTCGGTTTGGTATTCAAGCGAACAAAACGGAATAATGTAAATAGTGTTCAATTTTAAAATTATCAATGTAAAAGTTCTGTTACCCACCTAAAATCTGTTCACAAATATGTGATAAATCATTCAAAACTTAATACCAGTGAAAGTTATTGGTGAAATGCAGCTGAAAAGCCAAAATCGATCCAAACTACCGATATAAGTTGTGTGATCACGTGGCTTATGGTTTGCATCCAGTAATCATCGTAGTTCTGAACGGTTGAAAGTTCCCGACCATTATTTACAAATTGAATCAAATCGGCCCCTTAAAATTTGGTTTGAATCACTGCCCTCCAGCTGATGTAACTTATTTGGACTAGAAGACTCGCAGCCTTATAACCTCCAAACTCCTATCCTCAAAGATCAAAACCCGTCCCCTTCAGATTTTCTCGCCTCCTCATGCATGTTCGTCGAAGCCATACGTAAGTAAAATCGTTCCTATAGCTCAAACTCGGTTCAGCTTCCCCTCTAATCAGTAAGATTAAAATAAAAGTGACTAAAAACTCAAGTATGGAGTGTGGCGAAATCACTGACTAGTCAGACCCTCAATTTAAAAAGCGAAAGCCATCGATGACACCTGTCTGGATTCAATGAGTACGGTCAGTTATCTAAACTTGAAACATTATTGGTTCTAAAAGCACAGAACGTCGATCTAAACAACGGCAAACAATTCCCACCCCAGTAATAGAATCAGCCCTAGCTCAAAGTAGAAACAGATACACCGAATTCCATGATGGCCTATTCATAGTTGTAAATTGCTGAAAAAATCCAGACTCTGATAATATAGCCAACTTACACATTAGCTCTATAGAGAAAATTCTAGGCAAGCTTGACATCGAATGTGCATTTTATAACCTCCAAGCTCTCGGAGACTAAAATATGCGAATCACATTCGGAGCGTTCCGAAATGGAAATTCCTTCATAGAAACGTTCTCTCACCCTGATCTATTAGCTTATTTCCTAGATTTTAAAATTTGCCCCATGTACCCAATCAAAAACATTGACCCACACAAAAGCGAAGAGGAAATTCTCGATGACCTTAAAATGAATCCGGAGATAGAATTTCGGTGATCGAAGTTAAAAGAATATTTAAACTTGAAAACTCGCCGCGTGAAAAGGAACATCAAACTAACAAAGATCAAATTCCTAAACTTACGCCTACATGAATGGTAAAATGAAAACTATACGGACACATAAAACTCGAAAAGATATCTCTGCTTTACGTTAAGTCACATATCGAACCTGTATTCGTCGAAGACAAAGAAAGACAAAAGCAAATAACATTTAAAGCTATATATTCTATAACCACACAATAAAATGAGATCATAAACAAAAAATTCACCCTGCCACCTGCTTTAACATATAACTTAACAAAATGGCTAGCAGCTATTCCCACTTTTGCTCAAACAAATCTGACTAATAACTTCCCACCTCACAAAGAGAAAGTCTACCAAAAACTAACTTGAACCAAAACTCTTCCTCCCTAATCTCAGTCACCACAAACAAAAAAAAACAATTTAATTTAGAGCATGCAAAAACAATTTAATCATAACACTGAACCAGTTATCAATGAGCGGTATTTCGGAGGAGAATGACTTAGCAGGTACTGACTTATGATTGATAATTCTTTCGCTCCTCCACATAACCTCATCAATAATTTAGTAATCACTCAAAACATACCAAACATTCACACAAATAACACGCAACCCGAGAAATTAGTTATTATACAATGGAACTGTAGAAGCTTATGGGACAAATACAGGGAAATTGAATTTATTATTGCGCAAGTAGATATAATGCTACTACAAGAAACCTGATTGATCGATGAAGAAGAAATAAAGTTTAACGCGTTTAATACCGTAAAAAGACTGTGATCATCTTTGCAGAGGTGGTGGCGTAGCCATTATAATCAAAGAGAGCTTACAATAGGTGGTGATTTCAACGCCCATAATTCACTGTGGGGCAGTCAAATATTCCGTTCAAACGCTGGCAATGAATTACTCAACGAAATAAATAATTCAACATTTATTCTCTTTAACGATGGTTCTCCCACAATGGCAAAGTCCCTTAACCCAAATACCCGATGCCCACCCAGCTTTCCTGATCTGACTTTGGTTCATCGTAATTGGCTAGCTCATGCCAATGGGTTGTCTCAGCTGACTCGCATACACGTGATCACTTCTTTATCTATATAGACCTCAATCTTCAGGCAACGATTAGGCAAGAGGGTAGGCCCAGATCAAATATCAATAAAGTTAACTGTTCAGAATTTTCAAACAAACTTACTGAACTCTCTTCCTAGACACCCTATTATCAACCAGAGAAAAATGGGCCGTTGGAAGATATAAATTCATCTCCCCACCTGCCCGCTGGTGGAATAATGCCCGCTCAGCAGCATTAAACTTAAGAAGATCAAAATACCGCTCACACAAAAGCCACCCTCGCAATGAAAGTGAAACAATATATCTAGAAGTAGTAAAACATTTAAAACGAGTTTTTAGAAGGGAGAAAAAACTATGTTTCCTCCAAATATATGAATCAATTAACCCTCAAATGGAACCCAGAAAAATCTGGTGAATTGTCAAAGCTTTTAAGAATCAAAGAAACCTTGCTTTCTACACAATTAGTACAGATAGCGTAGACAACCCGGTGCACGAATAAACTGATAAACTTGCTCCGTTAAACAGCATCCCCGCTATTCTTCCTAACATTCGTGCTAACAATTTTAACCTAAATCCGAATGTTAACAGCCCCTTTATTCTAATTAAATTTGAACGTGTACTATTTTGTATATTTATTATCAAATAAAGGAAACAAGGGACACAGACCTATAGCTCTAGCCTGTAATCTACTGTATATCATAGGAAAATTAATTCTATTTTGACTAGAAAATTGGATCGAATTAGATCTTGAAATCCCTAATTGTCAATATGGTTTTGGGAGACGCAGATCTAGCACTGATAATATTAATATTTTTAACATAGACATACATAAGGCTTGGCTAAAGAACGAATTCTTGGGAGCCATATTCATAGATATTAAATGAGCCAACGGCAATGTCCACCCGAAAATCTTAATTAAAGCCCTGATCGAAGAGGGATTCAATCATCAAACAATAAAATTCATAGCTAATCTGATACATAAATGTACTCTTCACTTATACCTAGGTCAACATTATCTTGAAACTCGAAACACGTACATTAATGTAGGCAGATGACATTGTAGTCTATTATAATACAAAAGACATAGACAAACTCAAAATCACTCTGACAGGGACACTTACTCTTTTAAACAAGTAATTGAAATCACGAAACTTACTAATATACTTAGAGAAAACAAAGTTTGTCATTTTCTCAAGAAGAAATTTTAAACCAAAGAAAAACTTTATTGAACTAGATGACACTAAAATTAAATGTTCAACTGATGCCCTGTTCCTGGGATTGTTCTTCAACAATAAAATAACCTTGAGATAACACATAACTGCACTAAAGCAAAATATTCTTGCTGGAAACAACATAATAAATTCGATTACATAACTGCACATTTTTACCGAGGTTAGGAAAATAATTCTGAACTCGGTCACTGTGTCGCGCTTATTTTTCGATTCATGTAAAGTTTATCTGACAAGGTTAATTTTTATTTCGGTGAATCTTTCATTTGGAATCGATGTAAGCTTTATCTTTCATTTCTTATGTGTCGTTCGAGATACTAGTAGCTAACTTGATTAAAACATTCGAAGACAGCAATATCCACAAAAAATACTCTTTTTAAAAAAACACTGCACATCGACACTTCAAGTGTCTGAGCTCAATCGGACCTCTCTTTCTACTCTCTCTCTCTCTCCCTCTCTCTGCCTTTCTCTCTCTGTCTGTTTATCCAATACTTCTTATTTTCTTTGCTGATTTGTGGAGCGTAGTGTTAGCTACGACATAGCCGCCAATTTGGAACTATTTAGAAGAAATTTGAATTTGAATGAAATATTAACAAGAAAAGTTATAGTAAATAATTAATTTTAAACGGTAGTTTATTTTATGTTAAATTTTGGATTAAAATGAAAGGACATATACTACTATTTTTCATGAACATTGTTCTAATCACTTCGCGATATATATTCGCGGGTCAACTGCCGCTGTTGTTAATGACCAACTTATTTGATCATGGCACAAAATAATCCGCTCAGTCAGGAACCAAAAGTGACAGTTTTCCTTCTACACATCCTCACTTGTGGTACGTGTTATTCACGCCGTGGGTGGTTCGGTTTGATACGCAGGGGTCGACCTAGTATTAATGCTCGCCGCTGGTAGTAGCGCGGGTGCATCGTGTTGACGGTGCCTGATCGCTGGTTGTAATACCCCCCCCCCCCTTTGGCTGGTGAATATGGCCGCTGTGGAAGTTTTAGTCAGTCGGTGCTGCCGCCCGTGGCTACATATGGAGACTGCGTGTCACGAGTTTGCCCTCTTGATTTACTGGGGTTCCTTGTTGTGCTCTGTGAATCTCAAAACCCACAGTCCTCTTCCCTAGTGTTGAGAAGCTATCAGTTTCTCGTGTCTACAACCTTACTGAAAATTACATTTTGGGTGTTCGGCCCTCACTTATTCACAACACGGTACGTTAGCGCGGATTATTCAAGTTACAGATAATGGTTACCGTCTTATAATACAATGATTACTTAGCCTACCCTCTTAGTTTAGATTCGGATTCTGACTGGACTGTTCGTTTCGTAAATCTGTGTTTGTGGGTAGTTCGTTTCTAGCGTTCGTTGGTTAAGCACGGCTTTGGCGAAAGTCCGGAAAGTTGTTTTTATATCTTTTCGTTATTTACACTTAAAACTGTGTTACAACTCCCTCGGGCCTAGCCGCAGCCTACTGGCTTTATTTACTCGCGTCGTGGTCGTACTTCAGCCGCCCCGCCAGCCCCCTCAGCACGCACTCCAGCTTGCTCCGATAGACAAAAATTACAAATTTCAAGTTCATTTAAGAAAGAATATTCACCGACCTACCCGCGGGTCCTCTCTTAGGATTTCCCCGCTTAGTGTGGCTTTAGCTTTCTGCGTCCAAGAGGACTAGCTCTACAACCTTGAACATCCGTTACATCAGAATTCTTGGCTACAGGAAAGCTACTTAACCTATTTCTGGGTGCTCGCAAATAAAAGGAGACGTTTGTCTGTAATCAATTTATTGATGAGCCTTCCATCTGCCATATTTAGTCGTCGATTACATAATAACAAAAGAACAAGAAGGGGCCATGAGAAACTGACCAAAAGAAGAAAAAAAGAAAAAAAATTTAATCTGGATAGACAAATAAAAGAGCAGATAATAAAAAAAGACTTATTTGGTTTCGGCCTCCATAGAAAGAAAGGGAAAAAAACAAAGCCTTGGGGCTTTCTACTCGAAGTATCCCCTAGTGGGGCAAACATTCCAGCGGGGTCCCCGCCCTTCGCATCTTGTGCAAGCGCTTCTACCAGGTGCGCCCCGGGCAACGGATATATGTCCAGTGCCGATTAATTGCCGTTATTGCGTCTCTAGGACTAATGGGCGGACGGAAGATGTCTTTATATACAGGGTTGTTATGGGTGCCCCACCCACGGTTCCTGCTCGTCCCGCAGCTTGCCTCGCGACCACGCCTTCCGCGACTGGCGGGCGGCTTCGCCAGAACCTTTCCAGGCGCCGCGGTCGCGTCGGACTTTGGCTATTCAGGCCACGCACATGCTTGGGGGGGGGGGGGGGGGGGGGGGGGGTTCGGTTCCGCTTCTTCGGACCAGAGAAATCTTCGCCTCAGAACTAACAGAAATGACGCTACAGAAATAACAGCAAACTTTAATATTACTCGAATTTGACTTGTTTTTTATTGTAAGTAGACTCTTAATAGATATAAAAATCATTCGCGTTAATAATTTCTTGATAATTATACTGAAATAGGATTTTGAAAGTAACCGAATATTCGAGATTTGTATAAAGTGGCTTTTTGACACACGGATGTTTGTGAATATTTATGTTTTTAGGTATTGTACATATTTAAATCAATATGCATTTCAGAAATATTGCATTCCATTGTCAAGAATGTGCATATCCCGCGCAGGAAATGGAATGGATATCGTACGGGGCGGAAATCTCGATATACTTGGAATATGCCACGGATATCCCGGGAGATTTTTGGAACATTTTTCAGGATATCCGATATCCTGCCGAGATATCCTAGAAGTATCCTTCGACGTGATAGCGCTCATTCTGACACTTATTAGATGCTTCTTTCTTTTTTGTTCACTTCGTACTCTTCTATGGCATTTTCATAATTTTATTGTTTGATGCAATTGCAGTAAAATAGTTTTTTTTTAATGGGTTCCTCTTTCTATTGTGTTTCTAGGAAAGCAATATATGCATTTGTAGCTATAAATCAGAGTTTTCCACTATACGTATACGTATTAGCATCTCTAATAATAATGTCCCTTTTACATCTTAATGTTTTTAAGTATAAAACATACAAAAATAATTATTCATAGTTATTTATCCTGAGATTATTATTTTTAAAAAATACATGTGAAATATTTTTGTAGATTTATCTACACGGAGAGAAATATCTAGAGATTAATTCATGGAACTGCTCCTTGATCTTATTCTAACAACTGTTGCTTTAAACGCAAGGTTTCCGAGATTTAGTTCTAGCGTCAAAGCTAAAACAAGTACAAGGAGCAGTTCCGTGAATTAATCTCTTGAAATTTCTCTCCGTGTAGAAACGTGTAGATAATCATGATTCTCAGAGCAGAAAACGTTTTTGCGATGTAAATTTGAAGAAAAAATTAAAAAGTCTGAATATAATGCGCAATTAAAAATCATAAATAGCCTTAAAGATGTCTGCACAAAATTCGAGAAAAAATGCTTTATATTTACTCTCTTTATACATTAAAATTTTTGATGAATTTAATTAATTATAATTATGTTCAGATAGAAAGCAATAATGTATCCTTGATTGCTAAAGCTTTAGTAGAGGACTAAAAATTTCAAAATATTTAATCATATTTATTTACGACATTTTTGAAATTTTATTCAGCTAGTTCTTTTTTAAATTTTGTTTTAAAACTTAAACACGTAAAAGGCAAACAGTAATTTTTTTAAACAGATAGAAGATGAGAAAAGAACAAGCATATATCAACGAATAAAATATATATGACCTCATCTCCTTTCATCCGAAATATTGTCGACTCCTACGTGACCATAATTTTTCCTTGCAAATTAACTCTTATCAACTGTAAATGTTCTGAAAGGTGCGACATAATGCGTTTAATCTAAGATATAGCGACTGAAGTTCTCATATTAAAAATTAATTAGTTTCTTCTCTAATTTGGAAATATGAGGATTATCAATACTCTGGTCTTATTGTTCGTGGCTATACTCGTACTTAATTCCATAGGTGAATATAATAATATATAATATATTTATAATTTTAACTAAATGTTTGTAAGCGTCCTGAAAGTCAGAGTTTTGCCCTACTTTGCAGTTCAAAAATGAAACTTCACCCGATTTTGTCTACCGAGTTATATCCGACATGATCCAATATTTGTAAACGATTTCTCTATTAATCTTACGTAAATAGAGTGTGTTCGCTAAATCTGAATGAGCTACAGCAAAAGAGAATTCACAATCACAAAACTTCAGTTGTGTATGATTAGACCCTTAATCCAAAAGTCTTATGTAAAACTGGTGGCGATCTACAATGATTTAGCGCATAGCACGAGGTAAATACTTATACACCTATCGCAATAATAAAAACTTTCAAAAATTCACTCCCTGAGTATTCGAACCTTATCTAAAACCATTTAACTTTATATATGTGCATGCTTTGTTTAGTTTGTAATTCCTAATTTTGAAATTCATTATTGTCTATTTTGCTAATTCAGCCTTTTTCTTCGAAAACTACATAAGTCAGAAAATTACAGACGTGACTTCGCGGTGAAACGGAGCAACAAAATTTAAGTTTAATTGTTCCAATAGTTTTTTATATAAAAAAATCTGCTCGCTGCGTGAGCGCATTCTCATTGCACGCTGTGCGGTAACTCGCTGCACTCGTAAGTTTGAGCGTGCCTAGGGCACGCAACTGTTAGTTACCGTGGTTTGCGGTTGCTAATATGTTTATTTCGCAGTTTGCTCTTGACAAATTTTTGCACATAATTTTTTTAAATAATGGTCAAAGGTTCGACAACTTTGATTCGGCGATTGGGAATTCTCTTTTGTTAAAGCTCATTTGCCTTTAACGAACATATTTTCATCACGTATCTGATGCTTCGCACTAGATTTTTTCCAAAATGTAAGCTTTTTATATTACCTTCAAAACTATTATATCAAACGTATCTTACATTTATTTATGTACCAACGCCTGTTATTTCGTATTCAGATGTTGCAAAATAAAGTAGGAATTCCATTCCATTTGTATTAAAACATACGTATTTGCATGGTTTTGCTTTTATAATAAAAAAATGTGAACCTTTTGTGAAAGGAAACATTTGTAAAGTAGCTCTAAGTACTGTTAAACAAGTTATTCTTTTTATTGCTTATCCATTTTATCTGACTAGAGTTCATAACAAATGTTTAGATCTTCCTTGATTGCAAAACTTTTGGCTTTTCATTTTGTTCGTTTCGTGTTTGGTTTTTAAAAATTTTATTTATTAGTTTTAAAGCTATTTCCACGAGGAATAAAACAAAAAACACGCATGCTATAGAAAAATTATTCGTGACAAAATGTAGGTCTTTTTTGTTTTAGCACCTTTTTCTATTTATGAAATGCATAATTTTGGTCAACTATTCATTTTTCGCTTGCGTCGCGTTGATTACACCGTCGCTTTAATCATTTGATTGTTCGTGTTTATTTTTTACGATTAAAAAAAAGTACGAATCGTATAAAAACATTATCACTAACGAATTAGTAGCTCTTCATTGATAAACAAATGTTGTTTATTTATTTTGTCGTAGCTTGTGTTGTTTGTCTAAATTTTTGTTTAATTAAAAAATTTATTATGCCAGTCTGGTAAGGTGCTTTAAAAGCAACGTTTTTATCCTCCTGAAATTTGTATCGTGTATTGTTTAGCTCCAGAATTTCATTTTCGTTTGCTTTTTTGAATGTTTTAAATGCTGTAACTTTGATACTTTGATTTTTTTTAAATAACACAAATAAATTGTTCGTCATTTTGTGTACTACGAATAACCGTACACATAAAATTTAAATCTTGCAAAAAAGTCTCAACATCCTTTGAATGCTCTAACTTTTTTAAGTTTTATCCAGAATGGATAGCGAATGAACTTAACCGTCAATTGGAGACCCTAAAAAAGTATACCAAAGGTCAGTCGAATCACTTAATTCTTTCTAAAGTTATCGTACTAATAGACTAAAAATCTACAGACGCACACACCATCACACACATATGCAGACAGACAGATTGGTGAAAACCTGTTTTTTGGATTCAAGTGTTCTCAAAACGTGGACGTTTGCAAAAAATTAGGAGGCGTGGGCAAATTTTAAGCAAATCTAATACCTTTTCTGATGACAATGTAAAAACCAAGGAAATTTAACAGATTGCGCGTGGGTGATACAGGAAAGAAATAAATAGTCAAATACTATTGTTCCATTGCTAGAAACCTGGACCGTTAGATGACTTTTTGGGGGCTAGGCCTCTGTAACGTTCCTACAAAAATTTTAATAAATTATTGAAATAAGTCATTCGATCAAATATTCTCGAAATAAGTTTGCTCTCTACCACTGCGCTTTTACATATTTGAAAATTGTTTAAAACTTTACAAGTACATCAATGAATTTTAATAATAATATGTTACAAAAGATTACATGAGTGAGATATAACAGAATATGATTGTGTACCTGAATAAGAATGTAAATTTTTTTTCTTGTTGCAGAGTTAAGTTTACAGTTTGAGTGTTTGCCTAATGGCGAACCTATCCCTGGCGTTCCTCGCTGCGTACCTTTTTCTTCTTCTTCTTCCTCCTCTTCTTCTCCTACTTCTTCTAAAAAATATTCCCCAGAAAGGAGTCTTTCTACTGCCAGACCTCATTCTTCTGCCGGGTCTCCTCCTTCCACCGATCTGCTTCTTCATGCAGAGTCCAAGTCTCCTGCTACCAGACAGCGTTCTTTAAACATACTTGGATACGAACTTAATCAACTTAGATTTGTTCGATTGATTCCTCACCAGAATCCGTACCGAATATTTGAACTTCGAAAATACGCTTTTCCTACAGATAAACCAATTCAATTCAAAACAATAAATTTTGTATTTAAACCCATACCTACCGAGGAACAAATTGTATTAACAGCGTCCAATGGCGATGTCTTTGCAATATTGGAAAAAACATTCAAACATTCGCACCTTCGTGGATTATTTATGAATTCTACAAAATGGGTGGAAAAGCGAGCGAAAATAAATATGTACACCGGCGTGGTTGATCAACTGGCCTCAGAAGAAATCGCGGAATGTCCATTAGGAAACAGAAGCGTAATCGAAAAGAAATATACAGTAGTACGTGTGTAAGATACAATTCTTCAAAACTGTAAAACAATATTAAAATTAACATTATATTAACATTACTTGTCTCGATCTTCGGGCTCTATTAAATTGTCATAAAAATGGAACTTCTTATTTAAATATTGCAAAATTAAGTACAAATTTTATTCGTTATCCTTATTTTATTTAGCCCAAGAAGCGCATTTACTGAAGAAATCAAAGTTTATCTATCTAATTCAAATTCAAAAAACGTGTGGTGCAGTTTGCAGGGTGGCCACTCTACCAGGAAACCGGGAAAAGATGGGGAATTTTTTGAAACTGGGAAAAACTGGCAAAAACCGGTAAATAAAATGAATTTATTTTTTGATCGGGAATTTAAAAATTTTTGAGAAAAAATCTTTCAAGCTTTGATTTCAACTGTTTTTTTTTAATTACACATTTAAGCCATTTACCTTTCGAGGTAGGCTTGACTCACTTGGTTTAACATTTTCCATTTCAGATTCTTCATTTTTAAGTCGTGGATTTTTGGTAAGAAAACATTTTTAGTTTACCAACTGTGAATATAAATTAACTAATGATTCTAAAAATTAGATTCTACTTCAGGTTCTAAGAAGTCAATAATAGGTGATTTTGCAAGGCGATTCGGAATCTGTTCACAATGTTTAAATTTCGAAATTTGAATGTTAAAAATTAAACGGTTTATATCGGAAAGTCTCCTTAGTTAAACAAATTTAGACGACCGATTAAAACTTTATAAAGTATTTTTAATTTAAAAATAACGTCTAAATAACATATACATAATCAAAGGCTTTTATTAAATTTAAAATATTATTTAAGTCTAAAATATTACATTTTATACCATTTAATTTGAAATGTTTTAATTAAGAAAAAAGAAAAAATTATTTAATATTTAGAAATATCTAGCTAGCAATTGAACATCCATTATTCTTAATTAAAATTGGAGTAAATTTAATATATATTTAGAAATTATGAAAAAATTAAAATTAATTAAAAGTATAAAATGATTTTAAATAATTTAAACGAAAAGTACACGTTTACCGACAAAATCTGGCTATTCATACCAAAATTTCAGTGAAAATAGTCTACGGCCTTATTTAAAAAAAAAAGATTTTGACAGATTATGAAAAAAAATATTTAAAAGCTTTTTAAAAATTTCTAAAGGCTTTAAAAGAATAAAATACATTTCATAGGAAAATTGAAGATGACTTTTTATTTTGAAAAATTGTTTTTAAGAGAATTTCGCAAAATATTTTGAAACATTTTATTTGGCAGGATTCAAAAAAATATGTACAAGCAATCTTATGAAAAATTTGAATTATTTTAAAAGATGCTTAGAATTTCTAAAAAAATTTTGAAGCATTAGAAGGATTTTAAAACTATTGAAAATTAAAATGATTTATTAAAATTTTTATTTGAAGAAGCTTCCAGCTTAAAAAAATATAATTGTTCACCTTTTAATGTTCCTAGCTTAAAATGAACGTGGATTTATATATTTTTAACTGAATCTGGATCTTTGAACTCTGTGATTGATACAAATTTAAAAAATGTTAATTTCACAGGGTACCTACATTTAATAAAAAAATTTTCAGTTAAAAAACGGTTAAAATTTTCTTGATCGTGAAAAATGTTTGTAAATTGGAAAAAACCGGGAAATGACCGTAAATTTTTTCCTTTTATTCAAACAGCCACTCTAAGTTTAGTTTAGTTGCATTGCATTTTTAAACTGCAAAGATGCGTTTTTAAACAAATGCTTGAATTTTAAAACAGAAAAGTTTAAAATTCAACCAAAAGCAGATACATTTTTTTATCGAAAAACAGGTAATTTTTTGGAACGCAGATGAAATTTTAACCAGAAAGTTTGAATTTTTAATAAAAAGTAGTATTTTTAACTAGTAAGTTTCCTAATATAAAATAAGAATTTTCTACTAAAAGAGATATCCTGAAAGCAAAAGAAACAATGATTTTGAAATGTCAATTTCTTAAAGAAAAAAAATCCAGGTATCTCCTAATTCAAATATCGAGGTAGGAAGTGACTTTAAACAAGTAAAAGGTACGTTTACTTGCTAAGAAATGACTCTGAATTTACTTCCAGGGTTTTTAATTATCTCTTAAAAATTAAATCCAAATCATCGACATTTTTTAATAAATGAAATCACACAAAGCTTTTTAATTAATGTATGAGGGTATAAAATTATATTTAAGTAAGTAGGGGCGATGTAGACGACAAGGATATGTCTGCATGTTTGTAAAGGACTGTTTAATCATCCCTTAGTTTGTGGAGTAGGGAAATTAACATTTCGTAAGGGATAAATCACCAAAGATTTTTTTTTCATTAAAATTGTTGCTCTGTACATTTTTTTTCTAATTAAAGGTAAAAGCATCCACCACAGTAAGTTAATGATTATTAATTCTCTTTCGTTGAAGCTCCTTCGACTTTAAGAACGACATTTTCATCGCGAATCTCGTGCTTCTCGCTCCATGTTTTCATGTTATCAATAAACTAAATAATATTGTTATTAAACATTTTGTTTTATTTTGCTTTGCTTTGTTTTTCAAGAAAGTTTTTAAATTGTATTCTTAGTTACTAAATTTGTTACATATTCTTTGTTAATTGTGTCGTTTTTCCAAAAATTTCATTTATTGATATTTATTTTTACGAAAGCAAACTAGGCGCCCTATAAAAAAATGTTTCTTAACAAATTTTTCGATTCCAAACCCTGTTTTAAGTTAAAGTATTTTACAATTAAGATCGTGAAGCTAAGGCGTTAAAAATTAATAATTGTGAATTAAAAAAGTCTGAAAAACTCTACTTCAATATAAAGCTGGAAATAAAAAAGAGTCCCCAAATTATTTTATGACCTTCAAAATATCTTTCCACTATTTCTACACTCATGGAATAATTCAGGAACTTGATCAATTATTTCCATGTTTGTCTTGAATCTTGTAGCAAACCTTAGACGGAATTTTTCGAAATTTATTTCGTCATTTAACAGTATTGGCCACCCAGTGCGCAAAAAAATGAAAGATGTCCTAGGGAGGTCTTCTGGATATCCCTGAGACGTCTTTTAAATATGTCTTTCATACATCCTAGAGATGCCCTTAAGAGGTCTAATGTCTGTACGAAAGATGTCCCGTGAACGTACTATGTCTTTAAGACGCCTTTCGGACATTGAACGCCTCAAGGCTGTTGATTGGGCTAACATAGGTCTAAATGACCTTGAAGGATTTTCATGTTCAAAAACGAATTAATTTTTAAAATTGTCCCTGCAAGTCAGGATTTCAATACCTCCTAACTCAAATGTAATACATTAAGTATCCATTTTTATCTTTCATTTTAGATACATGACAGTTTCGGACTGAAAGTCTATCTAAGTAGGCCATGATACAACAAACCATGGTCCCGCCAATTCGATGCTCAAATACGTTCGACTTGGAGTGACTTGGAGTGAACCGACGCTCACCACCATACTGCATTGTTGCGAATAGAAGGGGAAGCACAGTGCCGCACTCGATCCATGATGTCAGAAAGGTCGGGTACCCTAGGGCAGCGATTCCCAAACTTTTTTTGCATTTTCTGGGGAGCGGCAGGGTCCCCACCCTCAAATTTTTCACAATACTGAAACCCAAGTGATACACTGGACGCTAGTAGTTCGTGCTCGGTTGCTTGCTTCGCTGACCTTTTCGTTGTTCGAGAATTAGAGCTGGTTGAGAAAATGAAAAGTTTGTTAAATATTAATCAATAGAATTATAATAAGTTCCGTTAGATTTGTTAAAATAAAAATTAAACGTTAAAAAAAGGTAGAAGAAAATCGGATAATAACTTCAAGAGTTATCGCACTTTTGTTGCATTCACAAGATTTGTAAATATTTCATTTATTTTGTTAGAAAGAAATATTTCGGGTTTCACTCGTGTAAAAAACTAAGAATTTTTTGCCGACGTTTCGTGAACATTGCAGTTCACATCTTCAGGGCTGACCTGAAACTGAGGTATCAGGTAATGATGTTCTTAGGTATACTTTCTACGATGCCTGTGATTGGCCAGAGCGCCCCACTGTGGGGACTGGTCGAACTTTATTGATTGAACCCGAAATATCTCTTTTTATCAAAATGAATCATCGTGAAAGCATAAAATCTATTATTTCATATATTAATTCGGATATTAACCGATTTAAAAATTTTTTGTTTTCATATTTAAAAAATTATATCAGGAAATTCATTCAGATAATTAAAATTAAATTGAGCTAAGTCTTTATAATTTCAGTTATTGTAAGTTCATAACAATGAAAGGGTCATTTGTGGTAGGTATACGAAAGTCGAGGTAAGTAGACTCCTGCTCGCAGCGGGGAGCCTGCCTCGGAGCCTGTCTAGCTGCCTGGTCCGGGGTGGCTTCCCCCTGCCGGCGGCAGGCTGGTCTGCCGGCGGCACTAGTTTGGGAAACGCTGCCCTAGGGTGCCAAATCTGATTCGTTGACTTTTTTTTACTTCCGCCTGGTAGGACCATGCTTTGTTGGATCATGTAAGTAGGCGCAGAAAGCGAAAATATTGAATGCCAGCTAGAATTTGAAAAATCCTAGTTCGCGGATCTTTGCTAGTTGTTTAGTGTTAACTGAAATTCTTAGTCTGCCATCTCTCTAAGAAAAAGAATCAGTTCAGGATTTTTTTACATCGAGAAGGTTCTGCCTGTAGTGGTTGGTGTCCGTGCTAAATATTCTGTAACAGTGGTTCATGTTCGTCCTAACCTTCGAGAACATTCTCGAACAGTCCTGATGACGTTACCGACATCGAGAACATACCACATCTAAAATTACAAAAACATATCGCGAAATTGTGTGTGTGTGTGTGTGATTGTTGATGTGTTTTTGGCTTCTAGAACATTCTTGAAGTGTCCTAATGACTAATAAATTTGATTTTCTAGTTCCTTTCAGATAATACTCTTAACTGAAAATTCCAGTCCGTGAAAAACATTCTTCTGCAGTAGGGTAATCCAAAAATGCATCGAAATTTTTGATTTTATTATTTTTATGTAGAAACCTCAGAAATTTGTTCAAAACCACACAAAAAAATGCATTTTTGTTTTGTTTTAAAAAATAACCATATTTCGGGGTGCATCAAGCCCCATGAACTGTAACACGTATTTCCCATAAGAAAAAACGACGATTTTGTAAATCTTTTTCAGAATGCTCAATATTATCTCAATCGAGTTGAAAATCCACATTTCTCTTCACAATTAGCCATCGAATACAAATGAAATATCGCTTTTCAAATATCAACACCATAATTCTGTTTTATAGGGTCCCGAAAAACCCCCATAAGTGAAAAAATGGGTTTTGCGAATATTTGGCGCTAATTATGACTTACTTCGCAGAGTTTTAAACGCAAACTGTTTCTGGCACATGAAAGAGCATTTCATACTGGTAATTAAACGTTGAAGTAAGTAGTATTAAACAATTTATCATTATTTTTAGCAATTTTCTCATACGATGGAGTTAGAAAGAAGCGGTTTTTTCCAAATTTTTCCACTTGTTGTCCGATTTTCAATTAAAGGAAGGTGATAGTTCATTAATGTTAACAAGAGTAATTGTTTAAACAATTTATTATCATTTTTAATAATATTCTCTTTGCTAAATTGGTAGAATGTTGCGGTTTTTTCTAAAATTTTTATCTGTTTGTCTATTTTTCATCAGGCTTTACTAAATAATTTATTAGATTTAGTAAAAATAATTGCTTAAACGACTTACTATTTTTTATGACCATCGTTATCTATAGCAATGTCTGATAGTTGCGGGTTTTTGGGCAATTTTTACCTTTCTGTCGTTTTCACTAAGTGACATAATAATTAATTAAAGTTGACAAAAAGTTATTTAAACAATTCAATATTGTTTATGACAAACTAAGTGAAAAAAGGACAGATAGATAAAAATTGCCGAAAAACTGCAATTGTCAGGTATTGATATAGATAAAGATAGTTATAGATAATAATTATTTGCTTAAACAATTATTTTTGTTAAATTTAATTAATTATTAAGTCACGACTTATGAAATATAGACAAGCAGTTAAAAATTTGAGAAAACACGCAAAATTGTACTAATTAAGCAGAGAGAATATTATTAACAATGATAATAAATTATTTAAACAATTATTTTTGTTAACTTAGATTCATTATTACTTCACTTTAATCGGAAATTAGACAAAAAACCCAAAATTTCAGAGAAGACCGGATCTTTCTAGCATTACTCGAATATAATATTAATAATAATATAAATAGAATAGTTCAACCATTAATTTTCTTCACTCCAATTAATTACATAACTTATATTAATTAAAACTGACTGAACGTGCATTTTTTTTTAAACTGCAATTTTGTAGCTTTTTCCAAGAGAATATTATAGCAATAAGAATAAATTGTTTAAACAATCACTCGTGTTAACAATGATGAATTATCACTTCCCTCTAATTGAAAATTGGACAAGTGGAAATTTTTTGAAAAAACAGCCTTTTTCTAACTGAAATCTTAAAGAAAATGCCTAAAAACAATAATAAATTATTTAAACAATTTAGGGCTAATTATAAAGCGAAACGTTGACGGTCAGCTCGATTGAAATAATATTGAGGATTCTGAATAAGATTGACAAAAATGTCATTTTTTCGTATGGGAGATACGTTCTGATATTCATTGGGCTTGCGGCACTTCTGAATATCATTTTTTTCAAAACAAAAAAATGTATTTATTTTTGTGTAGTTCGAGACAAATTTCTGGGGTGTCCCCTTAAAAATTCTAAGAAAAAATAACATTTTTATACCACCCTACCCTGCAGTCTAAAATATTTCAGAACTTAAAGATAAGGGGGAAATATAATTTAAATTTAAAAAATATTTAAAGCCAATCGAATGTTGTAGCCAATAAGGTTATTTACAACGATAATGCTTTTATTATGCTTTGTAATAAAATTATTATGAAAAGGTTTAAAATGAGATGATTTTAGTTGGAAATTTTAACTTTTTGGCTTTTATTCAAAAATTGTCAATTTTAAATGTTTTGAAATGTTTCTCTGAAGTTTATATATGTACTGCCTTAAAAATAGGCTTACTAGACGCAGAATTAAGTAGCTTGAAATCCCTAGAAATCTTTAAAAGCGCTAAAATACCATCAGATAATTGGAAATCCCCTGAAATATAGAAGATCCATTGCAATACTTTCAAATTCGGATTTATCTTAATAACACAGGCCAACAATTCTCAGAACCAGAGACCAGACCTACTATACCCGAAGGTTTTTGCTGCGCTGAATCCGAATCTGACCTCAGAAAAATTCCATCACCCTCAGTTTTCGAGATATTCTAACCTAAAAGGGTCAAAAACCCGTTATTTTTATGTGTTCGAGGCCTCGTAACATCGCGAAAATTTTTTTTTCACAAACTGACAATGGCATCGTAAAGACCTACTCTTTACCTTCAAAATGCGATGCCTAACTTTTTGATAAGATTTTTCATAGCCGAGATATGGCGGATTCAAATATGAAAAATTTCACCCCCAAGCCCGG
>NC_046658.1:134912755-134920188 GCF_010883055.1 Belonocnema kinseyi | reverse complement strand
CCCATATGTGAAAAAAGTAAATAAGAGAATTCCTTAATTATCTAAAAAAAGGTTTTCGGATTTATTAATCAGGGTAGCTGAAATAAAACAATGATAGCGAATAAAATTTGTACTTTATCTTGTAACGTCTGAATACGCAGTCCCAGTTCAAAGCACAGAAACGAATAATACATACAATCTAATATTATAGATTTTAAAATAATATAGAAAATTTCGCATTTGTGACACTCTTCAATCGAGCGTGAAGGGCGAGACGAGTTACGTGAATATACTTGTTAATGCCAAACTATCTTTAAAAAAAGGGAATCCATAGTTACAGAACATAACAATTTCTTTTTTACCTTTAAGTTTAAAAATGTTATGCGTAATTGTGTCTAAGCTAAAAAACGAGTACGAAGCGCGAGATTTGACAGACGTATTAGGAATCGTTTTTTAGATAAGTACTATTGTATATTTCTGTCCGATTCGGGTCTGGTTGCCTAATGGAGAATCCACGATTTCTTCTGATTTTAGTGGAACAGCATGGCCAGTGTGCATGTTTATTTTCACCCGCTTGTTTCCTTCAATAACAGTTGTGTACAATCCACGAAGAGTCGTTTGTTTGTATGTTTTTTCCACAATTGCGAATATATCACCATTAGATGTTAATAAAACAATCTGTTCTTCGTTTGGCAAAGGTTCTTGCATACCACCATATCCCCTCAATTTAATATTTATGTTATGTGGAAAAGTGTATTTTTGAAGTTTGAATATTTTTTCCTCGTTGCTGTGGGGAATCAGTCGAATACGTGGAATAGCTTCAATTTTAAATCCAAGTATCGTTAAATAACGTCTGGGGGTAGGAGACCTGGATCTGGAACGAATAGGAGACCTGGTATCAGATAGAGACCCGGAAGAAGACTCAGATCTGACCTGAGAAAAAGTCCTTTCTGGAGAATGAGTGGCAGAAGATTGAGAGGCTTTGCTACGACGAGCACGAGGAATACCATTTTCCCAAAAATCGGATTGTGAACTCAATCCTGCAACAAGAAACATAGGATTTGTTTTCATTAAAGAACATAGTCGTATATTGGCTTGCTGTGGCTATGTAATCTTTCAAATAATATTTTGGTAATAGAGTGAATTTATGTTTATTTAAACACTATATAAATACACTTTTAGGTCGATTTTAATAAAAAGTACTTTCAATGGCATGAAAATTTCAACTTGGCTTGAAGGTTTAGATATATAGGAATTCATATTAAACCAATCAAAAGCAGGTCTTCGATCCTTAAGTGACATAAGCCGACAATCATTTTTCTTTTTTTCTTTTACACAACGAGTGGAAAAGGTAACACCGAAAGGGTGTTGATTGTTAAAGCTGCTAAAGAAACGATTTCTTTTCGAAACATTGAAAAACCAGCAAAGGAAATTCAGTGAAATTGGATGTGCGTAAGACTGGAACAGTTAATATGTCATATCTCGAAAAAAATCAGTATTAAATGAGTCAAAATAAAAATTACATATAAAAAAATCTAAGTGATGGGATAACCAGTTGAATATAATCACTTCCTGTTTTACATTTTTTTTAATATGGCTAAAGATAATCCTTTATTATTTTTAGGACATCAAGATGACCTGGGCATTTGTTCCTTCCATGTTATCATCCAACTGATTCAAACGGAAAATAATCTAAACACACAATCAAGTACTCTTGAATAGTAAATAATTATACCAAATTATATTTCCAGCTTACCAACTAATTTATTAATCCATTTTTATAAAATATTTCCCTGAAACTAATTCGCAAGACCTTTGTATATAAGAAGGTGTTTTACACAAAATTGATTCTAAAAAGCATCAACATTTTAGGGGTAAATTTAAACTGAATCATTTGCACTTTTTTTACTTAACCGATTTTGATCAAAACTGACAAATATATTCATCCGCGCTTCGAAAGTATTGAGGAGATTTTCTCAAAATTTATTTTCAAATATATTGATCCAGAGTTTTCGTATTTGCATGAGGTTAACATTTTTGTGAAAAACCAATTTGAATGCAAATTGATATTGGTTACTTTGCGGATGTTTTAATGTCATATCTGCTAATATACGTTAATTTTTTTGCATATAGATATTTCGCAAAAGCATTTTTTATTATATTATATACCCCAAAAATTAATAAATAACAATAAGAAGTGAAGAAACTGTGAATAATTCCTGAAAATAAAATCAAGAATCTAACAACCAAATTTGGACAAACACCATAAAATGTTCTAATTGCAATCTGAAAAAGAAAAAACTGCTTCATTCGAAAATAGAAGAGGAAAAATTTTCGCTCTTTCTGGCCCGAAATAAAAAAGAGGAGAAAAAACCTCTCTTTAAGGAAATTGGGTTGGTTGCCTTCTCATTTTTCTTTTCTCTTTTTTTATTTCTGGCCAGAAGGAGCGAACATTTTTTCTTTTCTTTTTTAGGAGGAAGAAGTTTTTTTTCTTTTACAGATTAAAATAGGAACATTTTATGGTGTTTGTCCCAATTTGGTCGTTAGATTTTTGATTTTATTTTCAGGAATTATTCACATTAACTTAATTATTGGACGTTAAATTGGATTTTAAATTTGATTTTAATCTCATTTAAATACCTTAAATTTTAAGCGAAGAAACAATCATTTTATGACTAAATACAGATATATACACTTTTTACAGATTACCAATAAAAATTCTACAAAACGAACATTAAATTTTCAACATTGACATAAGTAAATATTGTAAACTTTTAAAATAGTAAATTTGAGTTAATTTTTTTTATTTGTATTTACAATCATGATTCCAAATTGAAACTGACCCTCAATTGAAATAAATTATAAACATTTATATTTCTTTTTGAATCGAAAAAATAATTTTCTTTCGTTATGAGGCATTAAAAAAAATTAATTATGTTTAAAAATATCTTGTGTTTCAGAACATTTTATTTTATAAAGAATAGAATTTATAGAATAATTAAATATTGATATATTTGTAGAGTAAGAATTTTATTTGTAAACCATACCTTCAAAAACAATTGTAATTCATTTAACTTGTTTCAAGATTTTTTTATAACAACTATAATAAATTCTTTTGTTAATATATACTTTTTTGTCAATTATTTTCAGAGTGAAGAAAACATATTGCGATCTTTAAAAATTGTAATGAATGAAAAATATTTTCAATGCGTTAAAAATATTTTTGATAGCATATATTTGATAACATTTTTACTCTACATATCTCCCTACAATTTAAAATTTTCCTTATAGAGCAACAGTTTTTCTCAATTTTTTTCAAAATAAGAATAAAGATTGCGATCATTAAAAACAATTGCAATAAATTTAAACTGTTTTCAAATTTTGAAATACAACTTTAATACATTATTTTAATAATATTATTGAAAATTCATGCTGGCAATAATTTGCCTTTAAAAACAGTTTAATTGCATATTTTTATTAATTATCTCTTATTCAAATTAATTTTTTCAAGTATAACACTTATTTGTTAACAATTTTCCAAGTAAACAAAAAGGATTGCAATCTTCAAAAACAATCGCAACGAATTTAAAAAATCAAACTTTTTTTTACAACATATTTAATGAAATATTTTATTAATATTATTTAAAATTGGTTTTACTAAATTATTTGTATAGTGTAACATTTTTGTGCTCTAAATAAAACTTAACTAAGACAGCCTTGAAGAGCATGCAAATTATATTTAAAATTGTTATAAACAATTTGCTTACGCAAATGCTCCTGTGCAAAAATAACTCTTTACTCTGTTTCTGTAATTGCTTATAAAAACCAATTGCGGTTTCAAAACTGATTTAAGCTTGCAATTTTGAAAATATTGTTTTTACATTTACTTAAAATTATAGATATATTGTATATAATTATATTCACCGATAAAATTGAGGATAACAAGGAAGGATGAGACCAGAGTAAAGACAATCCTCATCTTTTTAGATTAGAGGAGAATCAGATAATTTTAACTAGATAATTTCGATGAATTTATAAATTTAATGTACAAATAAAATAAAATAAACACTTGGCGTTAGAGGGCATCCATAAACTACGTTACCAATTTTAGGCTATCCCCCTCCGCAGCCCTGCTTGAAAATAATTGTTTTTTTTATACTCCCTACCCGGCTCAACATGTAATATAGCACAAAATTCTATTAAAACATTGGAGAAAGGTTTTTTTTTGCCCGAAAAAGGGTAATAATGGAAAAATAATTCTTTTATATAAAATTAATATAGGAAACATACTGATATCATTAGGACACATTCTAAATTTCTCAAATTTCAAGTGAAAATTTATAATTAATGCCGAAAAAATGATTTTCTAACAAAAAATTAAATTTTTATAAAAATAGTGTAATTTTTAACTGAACATTTTCTGAAGCAGATATAAATTTTTAACCAAAAAGCTTCATTTTTAAACGAGTAGTTCAAATTTCTACCAAATTGTTTAATCGTACACCAAAACGAGATTACTATAGGACCAAGAAGTTACATTTTTAAACAAAAGGGATGAATTTTCAAAAACAGAGATTGACTTTCATCCAAAAAAACGTAAATTTTTAATGTAATTCATGAATTATTAACTCTAAAAGATAAATTTTTAATGAAAAACATCCATTTTTAAACAATAATGAAAGAATTGGATTGCTAGCTGCAAAAACTATTTCTCTACCAAAAAAGAAGAGGTTTTACAACAAAAAGTTATATTTAAAAAAAAGGATAAATTTTAAACTAAAATGTTGAATCGTAAGAAAATGAATTTTCAACAAAAGCGTTCCTTCCAAAACATTATTTTTTAACCCGGAAGATTAATTTTCTAAAAATAAAATAGATAACATTTTAACTAAGCAGATGAACCTTAAGAAATATAAATTCTTAACAAGCTTGTTCGACTTTTAACCAATTAGTTTAATTTTCAACTCGGAAAGATGAACTTTTAATAAAATATTTAAATTTTTTACAAAAAATATGAATTTTCTTACGAGAAGATTAATGTTGTACCAAAGAACACGAATATATAATAAAGTACATCAATTTTCAAAAAAATTGTTAAATTGAAAAGCTGAAAAGATCAATTTTCTACAAAACGCATAGATTATCAGATCGAAAATCTTATTTTTAACAAAGAAGATAATTTTCAACCAAGTAGTATAATTTTCTACCAAATTAGTGAATCCGCAAACCAGCCGGATTAATTTGTACTAAAACAGTTGCAGTTTTAATCCAAAGGGATGCATTTTCAAACAAAAAGATTAATTCTGAATAAAGCACATAAATTTTTAGCAAACAAGAAATTATCTTGAATACAAAATATGAATTTCCAAGCAAAATGGAGTAGTTGTGTTGTTAGTTTAAATATTAATTCTCACAAAAAAAAATTTTCAACAGAATAGTTATATTTTCAGCTTAAGCGATGAATTTTCAACCAGAGTTCAAACTAAAAGATCATTTTTTAACCCGGAAGAATTATTTTCTAAAAATGGAATAGTCAAATTTTAAATCATGAAGTTGAATCTACAAGCTGAAAAATAGAATTTTTAACAACGTAGTTCAACTTTTAAATAAAAAACTAAATTCTGAACCAACAATAAAATAGTATTCTTTTTACCCAAATGTAATTAATTTTTGTTATTGGGTTCCATCGAATTAGATGAAAAAAATCCGACCGCTACTCGGGTACATTCTCAGGGCGCTCTACGCGCGCGGCTAGCTTCGCCAGCAAGTTTCAGCGCGTCTAGAACACGCGACCACTGGTTCTCGCGCTTCGCGCTCGGTCTTTATATTTTTGCAAATTCTTGCGAAAACCTTTGAAAATCAAGACACAAAACTTCCACCAACGTAATTTTTTTATTGTGAATTCTCTTTTGTTATAAGAGTTCAGCTCGAGGGTTTGATAGCACCTACGGCACGCAACTGATGGCTGTCGCACTACGCGCTCGGTTTTTGCATTTCTCCCGCGTTCGTGCACAGAACTTACAAAATCAAAGGTCAATGGGTCGACAACTGTTTTTTGTGATTGTGAACTCTCTTTTGTTAAAGCTCTTTCGGCTTTAACGAACATACTACTACAGGCTATAGACAGACAAACACCTTCGTAAAAATCGTTTTTTCTGAATCAAGGTGTCTCAAAACGTGAAGGTTTGATGAAAACCGACAAAGTCAAGTTTTACATAAAACCAATACCTTCTCATTAGGATAAGAATGTAAAAAGGGGTTAAATTTATATTTCTTAAAATGAGAGAAAAAATACGGCTTCTAAAATGTATTTTACCCCCACTTGTTACCATACCGTACATTTTTATGTGAACCCCCTAGCTCTCACCCACCTCAAATTTTTTAAGTTCTTTATGGATGGATCCTTATTTCGAAAGTCACCCATCCGAGGCGAATGTGAGGAAAAGTAAGAAAAGTCAGGTTATTTTCATGTTACTGGACAGACAAGACAGTGAGGGCAGAACAAAATTAATTTCTAGTATCTATATTTTTAACCGAGACTACATTTCAAAAATGAGAATTACAAATAAAACAACACAGACAAATATTTTTCAGTTGACGTTGCCTTAAAATACGTGGCTGCGATTTTGTCTCAAAGATCTAAGCGGTCAGATATGAAGTTAGGTAGTTTTAGATAAGGTTCGATTGCCCAGTGAGTCCAGTGAGTACTTGAGTACCTTTAGTACTTAGCAGTTTAAAACTGGTAAGAATCAAATAGGGTAATCAAATAGGGTTTAAGTAAAGCTAACCAAAAAATATTTACTTAGAACTATAGACATAATAAATATTTTTATAATCACCAATAGAATTGAGGATAACGATCAAGGTTAAGGCCAAAATACAGACAATCCGCATATTTCCAAATTGGAAAAAAACTCAATTGCGTATTATAGGAGAATTTTCTAATAACGCAACCGAAGAATATTAAAGTGATTCACTAGATTTAATTATCCGTACTTCAATCGTTATCTCATAGTCTCAACTTTTAAGTTGGCTGCTCTGTAATATTTACACTTGATAAGAGTAACAAGGATAAAAATTACGACAATGTAGAAATCAACAAAATCGTGGATTTCACAAAGTTATATGTTTCAAAAATCATGAGTACAATGATGTGTACAATAGAAGTCCGATAACTTGCTATTCGATAAGTCTAAACTCCCCTTAAAACGTTATCACACGTACAGCACGCACACTAATTGTGGTTCTCCCACTAGACGTGCTATTTTGCTCATGATTTTCGGCCATGATTTACCCATGCGCGCACCAAATATCGTTCTTATAGAGAGGACAATTGATTACACAGGCCGACTAAATTTGACAAAGGTCCGGAACCAGAGACCAGACCTAGTATACCCGAAGGTTTCTGCTGCGCTGAATCCGAATCCGACCTCAGAAAAATTCCATCACCCTCA
>NC_046658.1:134901796-134912655 GCF_010883055.1 Belonocnema kinseyi | reverse complement strand
GGTTATATAGTAATTATATAACGTTAAAGAGCAATTAAAGAATGCCTGTGGGTAAACGGAGAGAGTGTAAAACATTTCGAAACTCTTTTTAAAGAAATTTCTTTTTTTAACTGCATAAGAAGTGTTTAAAGATTCCGAAATATACGATATTCACGAAAATTCCAAAACGTCTATCTATTTCCCGTTAGTAAATATTTATAAATGGGCTTGCGAGGAATGTCGCGTTAAAGAACCCTCGGCATCCCGATTGTGCGTTTGGCTGGCGTAGAGGTCCAGGTAGACTACAATAGCTCCAGAAGAGTGATACCGATGACTCCATTCCACGCAAAGCCAAAGAAACTGAAGAGGAGAACGAATGAACCTGCTGATGTAAGCGGCTTAAAAGTAGAAATTAGGGGCTTTTCTAAATCCTCACCTGTATCTTTTCTAAGGTGGAAATTGGAGTATCCCGGTGTAAACTATATGATATCGACGATATGGGTGGGCGTGATCAACAAATCCAGGAAAGAAGACTTTCGAACCCCGGACCTGCTCTTATGCCAATCCCGGAGCTGGAAATAACCGTCATGCGGCCTCAGAACCAGCCACCGGCACCACGTTCTCCCACGGCTCATAAAAATATGGATAGAGCCTTCCGCCAGCACTGATGCCACCACTAGCTCATCATGGTAGTTGGAATTTCCACCAACAACAGTATAACAAACCATTGCTTTCTACCAAAAGGGAATTGTCTGATTTTCCTGCGAAAAGTCTGCAGTAAGAGTCGCACAGTGCCCGTGGTGTGGAATGACATGCAGAGAGAGAGAGAGAGAGAGATAAAAGGAAGTATCTTTCTACAACCTGGTCAGGCCCCCTCTCTCTTCCGCATCCCAGTTCTACGACAAAACCTCGGTCCTTGGCGCTTTAGATTTAGGCAAAATAAGGAAAAAAATCCCAGAAGATAAAGGCCCAAGTAAAGGCCCGCTCAGAAGCTTTATTGCGTTAAGAGATTAGACGCCTTTCAACGACCAAACACTTGTTGGTGCCCTTTATATGCACTGTAGTTTGGCCGCCCTCTCACCAAGAACCAAGCTTGGCCCCCATGAGCCTCTCGCACATTTCACCCTATTAAGCGTCGACCCTGCTACTCACGTACCGTGAACCTGACGTCTACTTCGTTGTAAAATCTTTCGTGTCGTTCTGAAACTAGTCATAAGCTGTTTTTGCTTAACCTTTAATCTATAAGTTAGCTTTAAGTGTTTTTAGTGTAGTATCTGGTCTGTAGAGTTAGTTCTAAAGTTCCTTATTTCGTTTACGCCTCTTTTGGAAATTTTTTCGTTTCAAACGTTACATTCACCTTCTTTTTTTGCCAAACTGAAAATTTTAAAATTTAAGACTGAAAGATTTCTTTTATAATTCATGAAAGATACTTCGCAATGCGGAATAGAAAATTCTTTCTGCAAATCGAATGAAGCACACAATATTAAATTATTGTTTTTTGCTTCTTCTTTATCAGTATTTAGTAGATATCGTGCTCTCATTCTATTTTGAAGGTGAGAATTATTTTCACCTTTAACCATCTCTTGTTGCTTCTCCTCGTCTGATAAAGAAATTCACGAATTGATATTTAAATATCAACTGGATTTTTTTTGGCTTGTTGTGTTTTCTTCTCATATCTTCAAGTATCAATTGTCCTGTTATTGAATTAGTTATCTTCCTCTCTATTGTTTCTAAGATACTCTTTGAAATACCTGTTTTTAAAATAAATATTAACCTTAATTTCATTTTAGTTTTGAGGCGTACGTAGGGCAAAGCCGAAAATTTTGTACCAAATAATTCAGGAAAATAGTACGACAAACTTTAATCCTTTCTTCCACCAGACTGAACAAGAAAAAATGTTCGTACGAGAAAGATAGGGATATAATGGGTATAGAGGCCTGTAATAATGCAATTTGGCGTATAATCATGCGGTGATATGCTTAGTGATAAGAAAAAGTAAACAGCACATTTTAAATTTTGCGCTACTGTCCTGGGAATGTCAGAATGATTTTGTTCCTAGCAACCTTTATGTCCGGGATGGTAGAGAGTATGCTAGGAATCAGTATCAGTGGTTCGACGGGCTAGATTGGACGAGTTTCTTCGTAAAGATGGGTAGTATCACCTACTTCAGAGGGTTGTGCCAGTTAATCGGACTGACCAGACTTGGCTGGCAGATGGTTTTCAGACACGAGTGCTTCCCGTGGTCGGATTTCGGAAGTGAGGCTCTTAGTTGTATGCATCTGGCGTGGTATGATGGTTCTTTAGTCCGGTTTTTCGATATAGTGCGTCGGCCCGATTTCCCGAAACTTCGCGAAACCGTCGGATTGGACATCTTTTTCAAGCCTTGTGATTTCGTTTTCTAGGCTGTCCACGTTGCTGGATTCTTAGGTAGATTAGTACTGACCAACTGCTATTCGGTAGCTGTTATGTTCGGCAAGCTGGTTGTGATGGTGGGGGGCATGATGGTGGGGGTCCGGTTGGCAGGGGTTTTACCTGCAGGGAATCAGGTCCTTCACATGAATGTGTCGGATATGATTTCTTTTTACGCTCTTAAGGTTAAAAATATAGCTGGAAATTTTCTTATTAAGGTCGCAGATTTTGTTTGGCAGGTAGCGAATCTTTGCATTATAATTCCCTCGCTGTTTTCAGAAGCTTCGTGCCATTTGGCCTCTAGCGAGTTAGACTGCAGTCTCTCGTAGCAATGTTGGTGTTTTTCTCTGGCGGGGAGAGTTGTTTCGTCTGCTAGGCGGCCGGAAGTGCGCAGTTCTTTGTTGCAATCTAAGTCGGCTTGAAAGAATGCGACAACGTTGTCGGCTCCTAGGCAACATTTTTTGTCGAAGGTCTCCTGGATGAGTGGCATGGCCCATCTGCTGTGCGTCCTCAGAGATTGTAAATTTTCTTGAGCCATTTTAGTGGGATATGTTCGGTAAGGATAGTGAAATTGTAGCCGTCTAGGTAGTCCCGCATTTTCCAAATGCCCCATTTGACATCAAACAACTTTAGTTCGGTGGCCGAATTGTTGCTTTCGACTTTATTGACAACACGGCTAGCATATGCAATTACACTTTCGCCATGACTAATCCGGACTTTTTGTCGACAATGTTACCGAGGTAAAAGGGTCATGAGACTTGGTGTGAATAATGCTCACGATGTTCGGTATATGGGTCACAACATTTAAAACACAACACTGGAAACGGTACGGCGGATTCTGACGGAGCAGAGATGCTGTCACATTCGATGAGCTGGTAGAACTGTCTTCTGATCTGTGGGTTGCTGAGTTTATACAATTTTTTCTTAGGTAGGAGGGTTACAGAAATGGGAGGAGACAAAAAATGTCTGGAAAAAAGGTTGGGGAAAAAATGCGGAAAGGAAGAGGAATGCCCCGTTCTTGAAAGAAAAGAAAGTCTAAGTCTGTTCAGGTGTTATGTAGCGATCTGTCTCTCCCCTTGTATTTTGTCTCGACAGATGCTTCAGTCTGTGCCAGGGTTAGGTTTTGAAGACGAATGTAACAGATCTTTTTATATTTAAAAAGGGCATATCATAGTTTGTTCCCTTATAAGGTATATATCTATATTGGAATATCTAGCCAGACATATCTATATTGGGAAGCGGAGGGGATAGAGGCCTTCTAGGCTTGCTGACAGGTGCCTGGTTGATGCGTGCGTAAGAAACGCACGCGTGTGTCACCTTTCATTATGAATTCAATATGATTCTTATCAAAGGTAAATATCTCAAAAGGGCAAACTTGACGTGTTTAAGCTAAGAGATAACGACTGTAGTACAGATTATGAAATCTAATGAAGCATATTCTTTGATCATATTGTTAGGAAAATTCTTCAATACATAAATAAGTTTTTCCTTTGATTTGAAAAGATGAGACTTGTCAACACTCTGGGTTTATCCTTGACGGGCATCCTGATTACTGTTGGTAAATACAATCATATATGCCGGATCTATAATTTTCAGTGAATATCATTTAAGCTTTACGTGAATTGGAACTTTTTCGATTTAATCTGCATGGAACAATCTTCTGATAAACCCAGCTGTTCACGTCAAAATTAAGACGTGTACAGCTGGTACTCAATTAGATTGATTGTCAATTTTGGGACTAAGTGTGACATAAATCCAGAGTATCGGAACTATTTTGTCTCTCTTCTGTCTTTTCTCTTTCTTGTTTCTCTTTCTGTTCTGTGACGCTTAAATGAGCATCGCCCATCCTCCTGCCACGCTTCTTAACAAATCCCCACCGTGCGGCGTCAATTCTCGAAAACATTAAATGGAGGATCATGGAATCCGAGTTTAACTGTACTTGGTTCGGATTTAATTATTTTTAAAAAATTGATAGAAAACTAATCTTTTTGGTTAAATATTCATCTTTATAGTTGAAGATTTAACTACTTGGATGAATAATGAAATTTTTTGTAAACATTTTTTTTTGAAGATACATCCATCTAGTAAAAAATCACATCTTTTTAACTTATAGAAAAATTATTTCCGCGAAAAAAAGATACTTTTGATTTGATAGTATCTACTGTAGTTACAGTGAATGGCGCTATCGAATACGGTAAAAAGAATATACTATCAGACCTACAGCATCTGTGATAGAAACGAAGAAAAATGAGTTTTGAGTCATTTGTATATTCTATCAACAGATGAAGATATGTATTTTTTTCTTAGGTAAAAGATTTTAATGTGAAGAAAAATCTTGTTGTGTGAAACATGCATACAAATGTTAAAAAAATTTCGTAACTTTCTGTAAAGCATAGTAAAATTGAATCAAAAGTGTTAAACCTCTCCAATCTATAAAATACTTTTTATGATTCATGAGCGTATACAAATGGGTTAAATTAAAATATTTTTAAATCTTCCAAAAATTTAACAAATCAAAAAAAAAGTTTTCTTAAATATTATTTATTTTCTTTAATGGAATAAAAAAATACTTTTATCAGAGAAATCTTTTTAATGCTCAAACCTGTATAACATTATTTAAAAAAAATTAAAATAACAATAATTAAAAAGAATGTATTTCTGAAAGATAAATCTTGTTTTAAAATGTACACAGTCTTTATACAATTTTTAGACAATTATTGTTATTTAAGATTCAAGAAATAATTTTCGTATAGTTTAAAAATTGATACCAAATTTCTTTGATGCACATATTTGAACATTGTGTGTTTAATAAATAAAAACATTTTTTTTAAAGAACACAAATTTTTTAATTTCTATAATTCAAGAATTTAAAAATTTGGATATTTTTAACGGGAATTTTATTATTCGGGAATTTTACAGTGTCGGAAATTTTGTTTTTCGGGATTTTTTAGTCGTACTCGTATCATTTGGCAGTAAAAAGTAAAATATTAAAAATATAAACAAACACAGAAGATCTGAAGAAAATGGGCCAAAATTTTCATAAGCATTGTTTTACTAATTGAATTTTGAAACAATGTATCTTCAACGTTCTAGATTTTATGAACAAACAGAGTGATAAAATAACATAAAAATGCTCAGTTTTTCATCAATAAAATATAATGATGGTAGTATTATTTATTGTTATTGAACTAAATATTAACATAAATTAATATCCAGAAATGAAAAATACTAATAATTATGTAAGAATTTATTTTAAAAAGAACATTATTCATTTTATACAAGTAATTATTGAATAACTAATCAGAGTTTCAAAGTTTCAAATGAAACTTATATATAGTTAAAAATTAATATCAATAACAATATGAGAAAACGGAGGAGTCGCAATGTCAGATGTTATGGAAGGTGTAAATTCTTTAGATTTGACTTCTGTAAATCAAATCTATTTTGCATTTGAATCAATATTTTCCGTCGTTGAGTGTGAAATTTCTGCTAATAGATTATGGCAGTGTACTATCCTTAATATAAAATATCTGAACGATAGTGTCGATTTCGATTGTCACAATAATCGATTTCATTGCTCTATGCGTGTGACACGAGGCGTCAGTGGGTTAGAGTGCATTGAAAAATATTGAAAAATTGTCACGATTGCTTGTTCTTTGATAGCTACACGCGAGCGATAGAGGCATCCGTGAGTCACCGTGAGTTAGACAGAAATGGAACGTTGCACGTTTTTTCTTGAAGTTAATGATCCCAACGGAGTTATCTTGATCTACGCTTGCTTGGATTTGAGTGATGATAATTGGCTACGTTGCGTTTAAGCCTGTCTGCTTGTTATTTATGAACGTATTTTCATTTCAGTTCTGGCAAGGAAATTTTAAAGCCTTCAAAGATCTCTGTCAGTAGGGTCAGTATATTTTTAATTACAAGTTAATCTTTAAGCTATTATTTGTTATTATTATGAACATTCACATTAAGTAATATTCCTATGAAGCATTAAATTTGTTCTAAGTTATGTTATTAAAGTCAATTGCTGGTGCAAAATGCGATAACAACTTTTTGAGATTTTGAGGTTAGGAATTAATTTGAGAATACAAGAGCGAACTGCTGGTCGCATAATTAGATATTTTTTGCCAATTTAATGTAAATCATTCGTATATCTACAAAAATCTAGAAAATACTATTTTTTGATATGAAAAGTTACGAAAATTTACTACAAAAACTTTACAAAAGTTAAACTTTTACTCATTTTTCGTAATACGAAAAAAATACTCCGTGTTTGAAATACATTGAAAATTATTGAAATATTTCATACAAATTTCACAAAAATTTCATTCATATTTATAAAATTTTTGGTGAAAAAACAGAAACTATTTTAATGAGGATTAAAATAAAAAAATAGCTTTTTATGTTTTCATCCTACTTCTTTTTGATAATTTTTTTAACTGCGAGCAGTTCGCTCTTGAATTGCAAAATGTAAAATTAACCTCAAAATGTCAATAAGTTGCTGCCGCATTTTATATCAACAATTAAATTTTATAAAAAATTTCCTGCATCACAGGAATAATATTTAGTGTTAATGTATATATTGAATGCAAATAATATCTAAAGCATTAACTTATAACTAAAAATACACCAATATTACACTAACTTTAAATTTCAACAAAATACGGGAATTTTCAAACAAATAAATCCATTTTTAACTAAAAAAGATCAAGTTTAAATAAAAACGATAAAATTTTTAACAAAAATAGAATAATTCAGTTTTTGGTGTACAAAAGTTAATATTTAATAAAAAAGGAAATTTTCTACAGGTTATTCAAAATTTTAACCAAAACAGTCGAATTTGACACCAAATATTAAAAGTTTTAACAAAAAAGATGAATTTTCAATCACAAGACTAATTTTCTATTTAAAAAAATCTTTTTAAACAAATAATATAATTTTCAACTAAATTAATTTTCAATCCAAATACAATAATATAAAAAGTATTTACAATTAGAGAGAATTCGCTTAGAATCAAGCAGGCCCTACACATTATATAGCAGAATCTTTTAGCGATTAATATTTTTTATAGTAAATTATGCAAGACGTTTTTTCCCATATAAGACAATAAATGGAATTTGGACACCTATGTTAAGTATAATAAAAACAGATTAATTCTTCACCCAAGATTAATTTTCTATCAAAGAAATTTTTAAAAATAAATAACAGAATTTTTCAGAAATTGTTGATGTAAACTGTTGGCTTTAAGGTCAAGTGAATTGAAACTAATTAATTTGTTTCAAACGTTTGGGCACACAATAATGGCCTTCAACACAGAGTAAAAAGTACATAATATCTTGTAGGTACGCTGTTTTACAATTGGAAGGATTATTTTTTTTATTAATATCTTAGTTGTGAACTAATAAAAAATGAAAATGACTTATTTTTAAATATAAATTTCGTTCAATGTTATTAAGAACTATTGATAAATCTTGCAGTAATCGTAAAACATTATTTTAAAGAAGTACAATTGATGAGAAAATAATGCCAATGTAGTCAGAAAAGTTTTGCCATCAATTTTTTATTTAATGAAACCATTTTCGATCAAAAAAGTTATTTATAAATTATTTTTCAGTGACGTATATGTAATTGTATTAAATTTTTTATTATGTTACTCCTTTTTTGTTATTTTTTAAATAACCTGTCTGTACGAAAATTATTACTATAAATTGTAAGAGACTTTACACGGATTTAAATTGCTTTCAATTAAATTAATTTTCAATCCAAGTACAATATTATAAAAAGTATTTAAAATAAGATAGAATTCACTTAAAATGAAGCAGGTTCTATACATTATTCATCAGAATCATTGGCGATAAAATTTTTTTTCTATTAAATTATGCAAGACGTTTTTCCCCTATATAAGACAACCAAAAACCGAATTTGGACATCTATGTTAAGAATAATAAAAAAAAGATTAATTTTTACCCATAAAATTAATTCGCTACAAAAAACTATCAGTTTTCAACTAACTATGATATGATTAATATTTTCCTTAAAGACATTAACTTTCAAAAAACAAATAAAAATCAAGAAAATAGTTGAATCGACAATCAAAAAGATAAGATTTTAACAAAGAAAATTAATTTTCTGCCAAAAAGACGAATTTTCAACTAAAAAAATTTATTTTCAATCATAAAAATAATTTTTCATCCTAAAATTGTACATTTAAATTTTTAATAAAATAGCTGAATCCTCAATCAAAAAGATCAAATTTCAAAAGTGGGATCGTTAAAGTTGAAATATGAATTTTTATCGAAATATGTGCTTTTTTAAACAAAAGGTCGAATTTTCACCTAGAAAAGATCAATTTTTACTTTCAAATATTAATTCTCTAGCATAAATGGTATAATCCAATTTTATCTTACATGAATTAATTTTTAACTAACTATGGAGGAATTAAAAAAAAAAAATTACCCTCAATGAAAAAGATGAATTTTCAAACGCGAAGATTAATTTCCTACTTGAAAAAGACGGTTTAAAAAAAATTAAATTTTTAACAAAAAAAGATCCATTTTTTTAAATATCAATTTTCAACAAAAATAGTGGAATCGAAATTTTCTTTAAAGAAATTGGTTTTTAACAATCTGAAGAGGATTTTTTTTTAAAACTGAATCCTTAATGAAAAATATTAATTTCAACCAAGAATATTACTTTTCTAACAAAAATGGCGAGTTTTCTGCAAAATCTAGAAAGTTTCAATCAAATTATAACCACGGCTTTTTGGAATGTTCGTTATTGGCCAGATTTTTAACCAATCCACAATTTTATAACTCTCCTTAAATATTGGCTGAACTCTGGCGAATAACTACTCAAAGTTTTAGGCTGCCAGGCTATTGGCTATTGCTAGGCAAATCATCAATGTCTCAAAATAATAGTGGTTAATAATTTGCCTGAAGGGCACCAGATCGTTTATAAAATAAATAAACTCCCCTAAACGAGCAAAAGGAATTTTTATGATATTAATTTACCTGTTACTCATGATTTTTTTATTGTTACACTTTCAACTCCTGATAGCCCAACATAGGGTGGGGTGAGGTTAGGAAGAATTGAGCAAAGAAGACAACGACTCAACGAAGAACGTTAAATGCATTGAAATAAATAAAATGAGACCAATAATACGTGTCACAATCAGATTGAATTTATTAAATGGCTACGGATGCCTCACAATTTATGTAAATAAGCCCGTAAAAGAAATCATGGTTATTTACCCACCTGATTACTAATCATTATTTACCTAACCTAGACATGGTATTGAAATTAATCAGTTCCTATTACCTGTGGAGTCAATTAATTAACGACCATCCAATATTGTGGTCCATGAATGATCTGAGGAATCACTTGAGGTTGCCACTATCTTGGATTGTCTTACACAAATCGCTTAGTCATTAATTAAAGACCTTCCAAAATTGTGGTCCATGAACGACCTGTTAAGTCATTTGATGTTACCACCATCTTGGATTGTCGTACACGAGTGAGCTTCCTGCCACATCGACCGAAGACCCTACGCGCCAACTAGTTCCCCAAGACCAGCTGTTCTAACGACCTTCCAACATAGCGCTCCATTCCTGACAAAAAAGGTCATTGAAGGTTGCCGCCATCTTCGACGATCGTACTTGTTCACTACTGAGCACTCAACCACGCCTCAATTTATATAGATTTTAAATAAAATCACTTCCCGTTTAACATGTCAAAATTACATTCCCACCTGACTAAATCACCGCACTTAATTACAGCCGAAGGCGAAATGAAAAGACATACCTTACTTCCGTTTCGAGTGAGAACTTTTGAGCTGCACACCTAGACGTATTTATTTTTATTATCTTTAGCTTTCTGGCTCCACAAACAAGTCCTCGAGGGTCTGATTATTCCTTAGCGATGTAAAATGACGCCTAACTAACGCGTCGTTATATTATTTTTGGCGTCGTTTGAATAGGTAAAATCAAGCTTAGGTAGCCATACGATGGTCGAACACAGAGTAAAGAGTAACGATGCCAAATAAAGAATTGGCGCCTAGGTCATAGATGATATACCTAGAGTGCCGACTATGCTACACTACTAAATGTGTAAAGTAAACTTAAATTTGAGTATTCCATAGTGAGTAGCCATTTTCCCTGGTTCTCCCCCAAGCTCGCTATTAGAGTGTTCCACGTGGACCGCCTATTGCCTCGCCACGTCACTCACATGCGCCACATGCGCGACGCAACACTTAGTCCGGCTCAACTACCATACTAAGTGCGCGCTTTAAGATTTCGGCTGCTGGTGTTTTGAAAGTTCGCATTAACAGCGGGTGTAGAGTGTGTTATCCTCCGGTCATCGTGATGTGCAGCTCAGTGATCCCAGATCTGAAACGAGATGCGGTCCAATACTATGACAGGGCTATGTCCGTGTGAATATAGTAGGAGACGCTGTAAATGACTGAGTTGCGC
>NC_046658.1:134900472-134901696 GCF_010883055.1 Belonocnema kinseyi | reverse complement strand
TTTTCAAAAAATCTCTGATCCAATTCAGAAATACATACAATTGCTTTGAAAAAATTTTTAATTCAGAAATATTTCATTTAAGCGCTCAATAATTCATACGTAAAAAACACGAACTTTTAACACCTTTTAATTTTACAATTGTTTTAATTAAATTATTTTAAAATACGAAATTACCATTTTTTAATTTTTATGACTTTAACATTTCCGAAATTTCTGGTTAAAAAATACATATTACGCTATTATTTTGAAGATTCAAAATGATAATAATTCAAAAAAATTTCAGTTCGTAACATTAAAAATTGAACGATTAAATTAATTTTTTAACTAAAAATTTTCTTAAATAAAATTTACATTGTTTTTATTTTAAGTTGTTACAGATTAATATTTTTCCATTGTTATTTAGAAATAAAAATTTTAGTTCGCCATTTGAAAATGTTAGAAATTAACTTACTATCAAAATAATTGAATTTTCAACTCAAAAAAAAGAGAATAACAAATCTCCAACAAAATAATTACATTTTCTACTAAAATGATAAATCTTCAACAACAAAAGAAGTTTTAATTTTTGATTAAAAACAGTTGAACCTTAAAAATAATAGCGTAATTTGTATTTTTTAACCAGAAATCTCTCAAATGTTAAAGTCATAAAAAATTTTAAGCGGTTATTTTGTATTTTAGAATAATTTAATTAAAAAAATTGTAAAATTAAAAGGTGTTAAAAGTTTGTGTTTTATACGTATGAATTATTTAGCGTGTAAATGAAATATTTCTGAATTAAAAATTTTTTTCAAAGGAATTGTATGTATTTCTGAATTTGATCAGAGATTTTTTGAAAAAAAATTCAGATCTGGGACAAGCCATTATAAACAACAATTAAAAAGTATAAAAATTTGAACAGAGTGGTTAGAAATAAAAAGCCTTGATTTGTTAAAAATGGTAATGAGCTAAATTTTAAGTTTGAACCCTACAATTTTAATTTAGAATAATGTTCAAAATTAATTTAAAACTTGAAATTATTTTAAATAATTTGAAACACGATGTACATTTTTGCAGATTTAAAAAAAAAGCTTTTGAGAATTGTAAAATATTCCAAAAATATAACAAAAATTGTTGTGATTGCTGAAAAATTGAAAATGATTTTTTAGTTTGAAAAATTAATTTTAAGTGAGTATTTGAAAAGATTTTAGAAATTAAAAAAAAAGGTATCAGGACGATTTTAAGGCA
>NC_046658.1:134881783-134900372 GCF_010883055.1 Belonocnema kinseyi | reverse complement strand
CAGAACGACTTTACAACCCAAACATATTTATAGTTCATAATTCAACCGAAAAATGTAATTTTTAATCAAAAAGTATAAATTTTCCATAAAACAATTTAATTTGTACAAAGAAAGACGACCGTTTAACAAAACACATGATGTCTTAACCAAAAATGGTATTAATTGATTGTCAGTTTCAAAAATGTATTTTCAACGAAAGAGATGAACCTTCAAATAAAAAAAATAGACTATTATAATATAACATAATTATAATATTATCATTATTAATACACGTATATATATATATATAATATTATTAATATTTATATAATTTATATTTTATACATGAAATAACATAACCTCCAAATATACGCATATCAAGAGGCACGCGATCTATTCAAATCATGAGAATCGTTAGCATCGAAATCTGGAAATGTTAAAATCCCAATCTCCTGAATTTATTTCAAAGCAGTTAGCTGTTAGCAGATAGATATATAAATAGAATCGCCGAAGTGCTCCGACCGGCAATCGTGCATCTTCGAGTTTTCAAATTCAGAAGAGGAGAAATGGGTTGCGCGCGCAACTCAGTCATTTACAGCGTCTCCTACTATATTCACTCGGACATAGCCCTGTCATAGTATTGGTGTCGTGTGTGAATTCACGGTTCACGATTACCTAGTCGTGAATCTCTGTTGTCGAGTGTTACTTTGTGTGGTGGGTGAAGTGTGGTGTTAGGGCCAGCCGGCCCAAGAATACCTAGTGAACATAAAAAACAAAAGTTCGCAGGAATTAGTGAAGTTTTTATTTTAAATTTATATAAGCCCCAGTCTGGTGACGGATCAAAATGGTCTTGTTACAATACCTAGACTTCAACAGGATATTCCTGGTAACAGGCCATTCCTATTTAGGATTCTATCCTATGACAGCGCTTAAGAATCTGAGCTCGGCCAGGTATGGCTCACCAAAACAAATTATATTCTTAATCACGCCGACTGGGCGTAATTATTAATTCAATTTGGGCGTGGTACATTATATCAAGTCACGAAATATATGATTTTTATCTAAAAAATATCATGTTTCAACCAAAAGTAATATAAGTAAATTTTACCATTATAGAAATTAATTTTTAAATATATATATATATATATATATAGAAATTTGAAGAAAGTGTTATTAAAAGAAAATAACTGAGTTCTCTGCCAAAACAGATTGTAATTAAAAATATTAATAAATCTTAAACCAAAAATGGAAAGTTAAATTTTCACTTCAATAAATTAATTTTGAAACAATAAAAATTATCCGAAAAATTGTTGAATCCTCAATCTGCAAGATAAATTTTCAAACAAGAAGACTAATTTTCTACAAAAAAAAAGAATTTCTAACAAAATCCATAAATTTTAAAACAATTAATTAGATTTTTAACGAAAAAAGATCACACATTAATTTAAAAATGTATTTTTTTAACTAAAAATGGCATAGTTGAATTTTCTGTTAAAAAATTTAATTTTCGACAACAAAAAAAAAACAGTTATGAAAATTATTTCAAAGGAGATCGAATCCATTTAATATTAGGTAGGTTCTGCACTTCGAGTCGCTGAATCGATCAGGAGAGGTATTATGTTGTTTTCAGATTAAATTTTAGGAGAACTTTTTTTCGTCGTAAAATAAATTTTATATTCAAAAGATTAATTTTTAACAAATAAGATTAATGTTTTACAAAACACACGAATTTTTAACCAATCACTTGATTTTTAAACTATAAGGGAACAGTTTTTTGTTGAAAATATTCAACAATTTAGTTGAATTTTTTTTCTGTCTTGACTGAAAATTTTTTTGAGTGAACCTACAAATATAAATTTTAAACTGAATACCGAAATTTTCAATCAAAAAAGATTTATCTTTGACAAAAAAGAGTTGCATTAAAAAAAAGAATTTCCAATGAAAACATAGTAGAAAAGTTACTTTTTCCCACAAAACATTAATTTGTTTCCGAAAAAAAAATAATTGAAAAAAGTAGTACATTTTTTCAACCAAATAGATCAGTTTTTCACTAAAACTATTAATTTTTCATCAAGAAAAACGGATTTTCAACAAATAAAGAATTGGCAGTTAGGAAATCAAAAAATGTGTCTCAATCCTTAAAATTTTATGTCAAAAAACTATTTTTCTATAAAACAGTTATAACAAATTTCCCCTCCACCTACCTCCATAAACCATATTTTTTACAACACCTTCGCCCTAGATGATAAGTTTTCAAGTATTTATTGGTTTAAAGTGTTATTTTTAATAAATAATTCCACTAAATTAATGTAATTTTAAATATAGTGATTATAGGTTCAATTTTAAATAAAGATTTTAAAGGGGAGACTTGACCAAGATTTTTAGGGGAGAGTTTACCAAGTGGCAACAGGCTTATTACGTGTGTTTTTCTACACATAAGAAAATTGATTATTATAAGGTAAATGTCTAAATTTGGGCGAATTCAAGGATTTGTTTGCCGAATTTTGCTAGTAAAAGTATTTTAAATCGTATGAATCGATAAAAGTTCCTAATGAAGAACAGTTTGAACATTTTTCATTAATACTTTGCCTGCTTATCGATATAAACTAACCATTTTTACTGAATGATAAAGAATATTTCATGCTTCACCGATGAACCAATTTGGGCGAATGAATTTTTCCTCTGACCTAGTTTGGGCGAATCAAATGTCCCAATTTGGGCGAATGACGCTATGTTATATTTCCTACAGTGGATGGACATAGTCATTGATAAAAGCTGACTCCTAATTTAATTTGTCACTAGGAATTTCACAATTTTCACGTAACAATTTCTCAGCGTAATAAATCACGTAATTAAAAGAAAAAGAATATTTTTCTCATTTGTATTTTAAAATTTGCTATTTCATTGTCGTTGTAATTGTTTCCCGCATATTTTTATCAATTATTCAATACAAATGCATAAGAAAAACAGGCATCGTAAGAGGAGAAAGCTTTCAGAATTGAAATAGTGTGCTTGTCATCGTAAAATAACTGCTATTTTTTATGCAGCCGTGCTGTTTGTAAAGACTCGCGCAAATTCCTCCAGCCGTTTTTGTTCCGTCCGTATTAAGGCGGAAGGAAATATCCGAATTATGAATTAGTTTTCATTAATATTGAAGAACACATTCGTCAAGCTTAGGATTAATACTTACTTTTCAATCAAAACATTCACGCCACACAAATTTTGGAGCACTGCTGAAACGATAAACTACGCAGCCTGTCAGCTTGCTAACTAAAAAGCCGAGAGCAATGTTATGCTCGATCTGCCACAGATGGCGACACGTGTTACTATATCACGTTTAAAGAACACGAATACGTAATAAAATGACTATAAATCCTATATCAAAAATATCTTGAATCAATTCTAGAATGTGAATAAACTTTTATTAGTGTCGTACACTTTAAGATTACCACGGATTTACCTACAGTATGTGAGCATTCGCACAAACTGGGTTCCTCGCTTAAAATGGGACATTTACCTTAATGCGCGTGCAAAAGTTTTGCTAAATTGATTTATAAGAATTGTGGTTTAAAAATGCAAAGTTCATTATTTAAAGAAGATGATTATCATCAACGAGAGTTACAAAATTGTGATAAATGCTATTCATCAATATTAGGTGTAAATTAATTTTCGATGAAAAAACTCATTTGGGATAAAATAGTTCAATTTAATTTTCTACCAAAAAATATATAATTTGTTAAAATTCTATTATAAAAGATTAAGTACAGTTTCAGGTACAGAACTCATCCTTTGGTGCCTTCTATTATTGTATACTAATATTGTGTACCAATAATTAAATATGTATAGCATAGAAAAGATAGGCTTTTGATTTATTCTTTTTCATAAAAAGATAAATAAGCGCGCGCGGTGGCGCTACAGTTAATTGTTTCTACTGTTGCAACGATAGCATCGCACTTTAGAATTGATATCATGATACTGTCATTTTATAGGACATATCGTTTGCTTTCACGTGTAGTTAACTTTATAATATTTCACTATCAGATCTAGGACATCTTCAGTTGAGCCTTATTAATAAAAAAAATTTAATAATATTTTATTTAAAACAAGAAAATAAGAAACAATAGTATATGCTTTTCAATTGATTATACAGGGTGAACACGCTGGGGCTTACATACATGGCGAGTTGAAGGCTATCCGTATTGCACAGCAGCAGAGGAGAAGCCATTATACAGGGGTATTTTCATATTTCGCGCCTTCAAAGTTTAATTCGGATCGGCCATTCGGTCAAGTCCGTGCATCTTCGGATCAAGTTTATGATAGTTTCCATGGTTGCGTTCGAAATTTCAAACGGATACAAGTGTTAAAACAATATAGGTTATGTTATATAGTAATTACAAATAATAAAAGTGTTTAATTAATAATGAAGTGAGACATGTGAACTGAGAAGTAAACGTCATTTTTTTCTGTGCTAATAACATTATAGATTGGCAGCTAAGTGACAAATACTATAAAATAGTAATAATATTCTGTGCTTCCAGTGTCGCGAAGAGTGAATGGTGTTTAACGCTTAGTTTTACTGCATAAAAAAGGTATTTTATGAATAGACAGGATATGTTTTAAATAAAGTGAATGAAATATTACATGCGTAAACTTTAAATTAACATTGCCTACATTTACTGACAGCGATTAGGGAAAACAGTTGAATCTGAACATAACCGTTTGAAGTTTCGAACGCAACCATGGAAACTATCACAACTTGATCCGAAGATGTACGGACTTGGCCGAATGGCCGATCCGAATGCAACTTTAAAGGCGCAAAATATGAAAATACCCCTGTATAATGGCTTCTCCCTTACTGCTTCGGGCTTACTGATTCGGGTAGCATTCAACTCGCCATGTATGTAAGTCCCAGCGTGTCTACCCTGTATATGCATTTTAACGAGCGCGAAAGCACCGTTTGATGCTTCAAACCAATATTTCATTGATACAGAAGAATTTTTTTCTCAGTGTAAAAAATTAATATTGTTGATTAGAAATTTAATTTCGTAGTTTAAGATTTAACTACTTAGTTGTGTGTTGAAATTTTTTTTTGTTGATAAATCCATTTAATTTTGCTTGAAGATTAATATTTTCAGTTCAAAATTCATCTTCTTGTTCGAAAAGTACTGCTTGTTTTATGGGTTAAAATAATTTGTGAAAAAATGATTTTTTCATGAAGTTTCCACTTTTTCGATAGAAAACTATTCTATTTGGTGAAAATTCACTTCTTTTTTTGAAAAATCAACTATTTCAATCAATTTTTTTTCAAAGTTCATATACTTGGTTCAAGCTGAAATAATTGGTTGAAAATTCATTTTATTTGTGATATTCACCTCTTTGGTTGTAATGTTTTGTTGTAATTCACAAATGAAAAAAAATTTCGGGCAATATTCTTTCACAGTAGTAATTTTTATTTGAACCAGGCAAATATCCTTTATTAATCTAATTAAGTGAATTCTTTCGCTATATTTTCTTGACTAAAATAGATATTTAGTACATTCAAGGAACTGATTTCCTTGAATGTCTTAAGATTTCTTTAAATCTTCAGATGACTGAAATATTCTGGTTGAAAAATATTCATTTCTTAGTCAAAGGAAATGTTTTATTTGATTATTAAAATTAAATTACTTAGAAAAAACAAATGAAAAAAGGACTGACTGACAGATTTGAACTAATATTCAAGCCTGTAAATATGAAAATAAAAATTTTCGTTTGAGATCATTGAAATTGTAGCTTCAGACTATTTAACACCAGCGTTTTTTTCTGCTTCGAAATTATTAGATAAAACTTAAGGAGGCGTCTTATTAAAAAAGAGATTTTAATTAAATTTGCAGATTTAAACTAAAGGTCAAAACATCGAGAAGAGTAAGCTTGTGATTTGAAACTCTCTTTTGTTAAAGCTCTTTCGGCTTAAACTTTGTGTTGCCACCCGGGTACCCGGGTACCCATCGGAATTCGTTTTGTTAAATAACTTTTTTTCTAATAAAGATAGGCGGAATGCTTTTCGAATTAGCATGATTTAACTGATTCTCTATCAAAATTTGCATTGCGCATATTTTTAGAAATTTTTTAGCTTGAAATATCTTGCAATTAAAAAAAAGCATGGTGGAGCCACCCGGGTACCCGGGTTCCCAAAAAGCCATATTTTCGTCACATTTGTTTACTTATAAAAAAATTGAAAACCTAATTTAAAAATCAGGCTGGACAACTCTCTCCGAAAGTACAAAAGTACAAAATCAAAAACTCTTTTTTTTATTAGAACAATCTTGTAGGAAATTGAAAAAGAAACGCGTTATTTGACGTGAAATGTTGATTTTCGTGTGTTTTTTGAAATTTTGTAAATACTATATCTCTGGTAAATTTATGTTTCAGCAAAAAAAGTAATTAAGATAAATTGTTCGTCTGTTCAAATAACAGGAACATCCGTGAAGAAAATTTTTGAATTTTGAAAAAGGTGGTCTCAAATATTTTCAAAATTGGTTAAAATTTTTAACTTTCATCCAAAATGGCTAGCTAATGAACTTGAACTTTAGCTTCTGACACTTAGAGAGTGTGCGAAAGGCCAATGAAATAGACTAATTTTTTCAAAAGTTATCGTGCTCATATCCTGACATACATACATAGATAGATACAGCCAGACACACATTCGAAAAAACCTGTTTTTCGGATTCTGGGGGTCTCAAAACGTGGACATTTGACAAAAACGGGGGGAGAATGTTAAACCAGGTTTTACAATAATATCTATCTATTGTAGTTACTGTCGTTATCGTACTGCCTCCTGGATGACTTTTAGAAGTAGAAAACTATTTGGATTAGATTGCGCATTCCCACATGTAATTGTCCTAAGTGGGTTAGAAAAATTACGTCTCTGCTGTCCCTTTTCCCTTATATTTGACATTCGTCGATTTTTTTTTTTTAATTCTATACGTTTCAAAACCTTGAGTTCATTTTTGCTCCCACTTGTTTAAGGTTCGCTTTTTCTCCATTCCTACCGCTTTTCTATGTGCGCATTGTGCTTGATGTCGCACATCAGTTTTTTCTTGCTGTCCAAAAAGAATATGGAGTGAGCAACGGACATATAAGCGTTCTTCTCTGCTGCTCCTTGAACAAACGCAGGACGATCGCATGCATATCAGAGAGCATGAGAGGACTCAAACCATAACTAAATGGCAAGCGCGGAAGAACAGCGACACGAAAAGCTTGTGGATTCTAAAGATTATAGGACAGATATCTCCGTGGACCGATAGAAAGCACAATGTAGTTTACAACCACATCAACAAATTTCTTACTGGTTACAACTACTTTAATTTCTATCTAATTCGGTTGAATAGAAAAGGTAGCCTATATAATGTTTCAAACCCAATACTACTGGGACACAGTAGCGACATATGCTGAGTCTATCCTTCTCTAGAAGAAGAAGACGAAGAAGAAGAAGCGAGAGAGGTATCGCAACAAACCTCACTTCTGGTGGCAAGTAGAAGAGAACCCCAAACGTAATCCTCGTAGGTCGAAGAGCCCGATGTAAAAAATTGTGTTTCACTTCTGAGTTTGATGCGAAAAATAAAAGAATAGCTGAAGGTAGAAAGACTTTTGCTAATAAGGTGCCACCAAGAGCACCAGAAGACAACGGTAAGCCACTAGACCCAACTATCATGTCGAATATCGAAGAGCCCGTTGCGTGACTTCGTCGCGCTGTTCAGTACAATACGTAAAACATTAAAAGAAATGTGAAAGCGGATTCCAAGGGCAAAGGTTAGCAGGGCCTTTAATCAGTGCGTTAATGCATTTTTCAACTCATTGCAAACAAGAAAAAAGTAAAGTACATCGTCTGGTCGCGTTTTTCTAATAAATTTGATGACTATAGATCATTCCTCTGGCTTGAACTTTCATTTTACTTGTTTTATAACATCTAGGTATTAGCCTTCCAGAGCTTTACGAAGAATAGTTGCCTTCTGCTGGATTTATTAGGACCACTTCATAACGGATTCTCTTGTTTATTAACCTTATCCGCGTATTAGCTCGATTCTCTTCTTCAGGCTGATTTAGATCCTTCTTCCTACGATTGTCTACTTTGATACAATTCTAATCGGCCACTGATTTACATTTTTTGGCTCGATCTATGGGCCTCGTCTCTCTTTTTGCTTGACTGGCTGTAAAACCAGCGTTGTTCAGAGCACTGCCACACAGATAGCTGAATGTTTGCATTCAAATTCCTGGTATAATGCTAAGTTCACGTATCATACATATGTACAAAAATTAAAAAGTTAAAAAAGTCAAAATCTAATTCCATCTTAGATAACACAGCCACACAAAAAAGTGTGCGGATCTGGTAACAAGACACACGTATTCCTATGGATTTTGGGGCGCTGAATTCAAATTCGGTATCAAAAATCACCCATCACGTCATGGTTGGGTCATAACCTCAAAAAATGACGAAAAATCATGCACTGAGGCAAATAAATATCAAAATAATGCCAGTGATGCAAATTTTCACTTCAAAAACATGTCGACAACTGTGAAAGATCAACCCTTGTCTGATATCAACTTATTTAACATAACTTTACTAAACAGAACCTGACCTCACCTAACCTGAATAAACAGAAATTCATTGAACTACACGTAAAGCTCTGGAAGCATATTTTCCTAGTAGCAAATGTGTGCTACATCGAATGAGTCAACTCGAGCCTAACCTAGACATAAATCTTACCTAGCCTAACCTAACCTAACCTCACGAAACACAATTAAACAGATTGTGTTGTCCCGTTGTTTTGCGGTACCGTTTGAATCAGCTTGGGGTGAACCTGCAAAGAGGTCAAACCTATGCTAACCTAAAAAACCTAACCTAACCTAACTTAACTTCACGTAACACAATTTAACTCATTGTGTTGTCCCGTTGTGTTTGTGGTACTGTTTCATTCAGCTTCGGCCTAACCTACATAGAGGTTTAACCTATCCTAATCTAATAAAATCTGACCTAACCTAACCTAGCTGAATGAAATTCGACCACACGTGTAGCTATGTAAGCGTACGGTTCTCAGTCCTAAATGTGTGTTATATTTAATAGGTTAACTCGATCTTAACCTACAAATGAATCTAACTTAACAGAACCTAACGAAATATTGCCTAACGCAACACAACTTAACTTAAGTGTACCCGTTGTAACACAATAGAATTAATTTCATTGTACTACAGGTGGTTAAAGATTTAGACGCACATTACTCATCTGAAGAAACCTAAAACTACAAGTAGAATTGACCCCATTTCAATTAACCTGACAATGTTTATATCAATTAAGATGTAGTACTTCTTAATCATGCAAATGAATAAGAGTTTTATTAAAAAAATTTTCTCTCTGCTCTTCTTAAACTTAAGGGATATATTTATACTATCTTTTGTGTTTACATTTTATCTTGCTTTTTATCGCAATTAAATTGATTTATAGACCTACTTTAGTCTATTCTCTGCTTGCTATATCGTGTCCTTTTTTCTTCGAAGGAACGATGCAAAGGGTTACGCTTACGTTTAAGACCTACATTCGTTTCCCTTTTCAAAATCCAGCAAAAATCAGCCATCATGACCTCGTCCCATCTACCCTGATATCGTTGTTCCATCACTTTTATGTCTTGATGAAGACGTTCCCCTTGTTCTTCGCTGAAATGACCAACATTTTCTGGAAACTTATCCAGATGGGAATCTAGAAAGTGAAGTTTTAAATTCATCAAGCAGCCCAACTTTTTGTAGTTTCTTATCATTTTCGCAACAATATTCTCGTAGTCTGGACTTTTTTGGTAACCGAGGAAATTTGCGTTTACTCCTTTAAAACTTTCCCAAGTGTCCATTTCAATTTTTGTCATGTCGCTCACAAAATTAGTATCTCTTGTCAATATTCGAATCTGTGGTCCATCAAAGACTCCTTCTTTAAATTTAGCGTCTGAAACATTAGGGAATTTAAGGGATATATACTTGTAGCATTTTCCATCTTTGTCTAACGCCTTGACAAATTGCTTCATGAACCCAAGCTTTATGTGGAGGGGTGGTAGTAAAATTTTTTCTTGATCAACGAGGCTTTGGTTGATGATATTATGAGAACCAGGTTTGAATGAATCTCTTAAAAGCCAATGTTTTTTGCTGTAATGATTAGCTCGATATCTGCTATTCCACAGGCATATAAAGCATGGCTCTCTCGTAAAACCCGATTGTTGGCCTAATATCATTGTTATGATTTTGAGATCACCACATATTTGCCATTTGTGATTCGTGTACCTAACTTTCTCAAGAAGCATTTTAACACTGTTATATTCTTCTTTGATGACCGTTGAGTGAGCTATAGGGACAGGAGCGTAAGTATTCGTGTTATGCAGTAAAACAGCCTTAATGTTGCATTTTGACGAATCAATGAAAAGTCGCCATTCTTCATCTCCGTACACATTTTTCTTCAAGTGGTTCATTAGTCCGTTAACGTCAGTGCAGTACACTAAAGACGTCTCTTCGTCTTTAACGAAAAACTTTCTGAATTCTTTGTCCCTGTCGCGATAGAATGAAACTTTTGTCTTTGGCTCTAGAATATTTCTTCTTTTTAGAAATGAAGCGGCAAATTCAGTGCCGTCTTTCGGTAATCCAAGATATCTAATAAAATCATTCAGTTCGAGTTGCGACACTAATATTGGAATCTTCAATTTCATTTTATGCACGCCATATTAGTCATCTTTTTCGTCATTTTCATCGGAATCATCAGAACTATTTTTTTTCGATCACTGGTTCCACTACCGTGTTCATGACGTTGACTTTCAACTACCATTCTAGCATCTTCTAAAGCGCTTAAATCAGTCTGGCGTGCATTTTTATTGATTTCAATTGCTCTTGTGACTGTGCACACATTAATGTACGAAATGTTATTTTTATTTTTGGCGTTGAACCCTTTGGCAGAATTCATGCAAAAGTAGCAGTCCTTCGCAATAATTGGTTTTCTCCATGTGCTTGGTGAAGAGTATTTGCGGTACTTTTCGTTGTTTAAATTTTTCAGACGATACAACATAAGTCTGCAGGAAATGCAAATTACGTGAGGAACTCATTTTGTTTCTTGGTGCAGCAATTTACAGTCAAAACACTTTTCGTAAAGACCTTTCACTTCCTCGTCGGTTGATTTTCGCAAACTGCTCACTTCATATTTACTGCAAATGTAACAGAATGAATCTGAGCTATTCTAGCAGGCATGCGATTGAGAAATGCTCGCGGTTTTTTCCTTATAGCATGATACTCTACACCAACCATGTGATCCATTGTTGAAGAGCTACGGTTGCATGCTGACGACGTCGGAGATCCCGCTTCCCCATCCTGACCAGACGCCGATACTGGGGTTTTTCCCTGCACCGTAATACACTTTTTACCTGTGTCTGCCATGACGGTATGAACGCCGTTCACCCAGGGACTCAGCCAATGTGGATCCGTTACCCACCGTCACCACGTGGAGGTGCCCTGGTTACAGATACAGGCGAATAATGCTAGCAACAAGCGGTTACGGAACTCCAGACATTCACTGCTATTAATGTCAAAATATAAAAGTACGCTAGAACAGGGTTGCCAGCGTAATCCGCTAGGTTAGGTCAGGTTTTGTTAGGTTAGGATATGTTACACCTCTATGTAGGTTAAGCCGAAGCTGAATGAAACGGTACCGCAAACACAACGGGACAACACAATCAGTTAAATTGTGTTTAGTGAGGTTAGGTTAGGCTAGGTCAGATTTATTTCTAGGTTAGGCTCGAGTTGACTCATTTGATGTAGCACACATTCGCTACTGGGAATATATGCTTCCAGAGCTTTACGTGTAGTTCAATAAATTTCTGTTAATTCAGGTTAGGTGAGGTCAGGTTCTGTTGGGTAAAGTTATGTTAAATAAGTTGATGTCAGACATGGGTTGATATTTCACAGTTATCGACATGTTTTTGAAGTGAAAATTTGCATCACTGGCATTATTTTGAAATTTATTTGCCTCAGTGCATGATTTTTCCTCATTTTTTGAGGTTATGGCTCAACCATGACGTCATGGGTGATTTTTGATACCGAATTTGAATTCAACGCCCCAAAATCCATAGGAATACGTGTGTCTTGTTACCAGATCCGCAAACTTTTTTTGTGTGGCTGTGTAATTAACCATTAGAAACCAAAATTAGGCGAATCTATATTTGTCCTTTTCTTAATTTGAACGATTAACAAAGTTTGACAGTTAAACAACGTGACTTGGATAACGTTAAAAATTCGTGTACAAGTAGGGAGTGACATTATAAATAGCACCTGCGCATTGTCAAACACTTACCTGGATACATCTTTTGTTTGAAACTTTTTTCTCTAAAATTAAGTTACAGAAATTTTACCTGAATTTCCGGCGACTTTGAAGCGGCCTGACAACACTTTTGTATTCAGATAAGTGCCTGACAATGCACAGGTGCTATTTCGAATGTCATCTCCTACTAATTTTCTACCTTATCCTAGTCACGTTATTTCACCATCAAAAAGGACATCTTTGCCAGGGCGTCACCGCTAAACGCAGCCACTCCGAAATGTAAGGCACCCATTTTTACGTTACTCATCATCAGAAGAACATTTCAGATGAAAATTGGCCTTATAAGTATCGCGTTGCCATTTACGTTGTGGACTTATGGTCTATTAGGATGAGAGGGAACTTTTTCAAACTGTAGCTACTATGTTTTTGTTACGGGGTTTCACATCACAAAAAGGAAGGTCAAGATCGTAAGCCACCTTTATTTGACAGAGGGTAATGTTTTTATCCATATAAAATTTTTATGAAAAATCAAAAGTTTGAGCCAAGCGCCACGAGGTACGAAAAAATTTTGGGAAGAGAAACTATTCATCCTGTAGATTTGAAGCATTTTTTGAAATTCAATTTCTCATAACATGCATTGTGAAATATATTATTAGAAATAAAAAATCTGTTTCTCCATGAAACTAAAATAGGTATGAAAAAAAGTTTATGAATGACAATTGTTCTTGCTAAATAATATGATATCTCTGAAAAAATTATACAAAACAGATCATTGATTTTGAAAGGGCCTAAACAGTCCACTTTAAGTATCTTGTAATATGCTTTACCATTCTTTAACTAAACATAGAAAAGCAAACCTAAAGACGCTGATATGAATGAATATTTAGAGATTTTATGTTTTTGAAGGAAAAGTTTTCCCCTGTGTATCATTGACATGCATGCATTGAAAACCGGTTCAAATCAATGCATTAATATTTGATTGAGCTAATCGTTGAAATAGTTTAGTGCAGTACAGGTATTAAGAGCCTTGCGGGCCACGTGAGGTATTTTCAGAAAGAGGTATTCTTTAAGAAAAACGTAATTTTCTGTTTATTGTTGCAGAGCTCAGTTTACAGTTCGACTGTTTGCCTGATGGCAAACCAATTCCTGGCGTTCCTCATTGTAGACCATCTGCTGCTTCTTCTCTTATTTCTGACATACATTCCCCTGAAGGGAATTTTCACTTTGACAGACCTTCTTCTGCCAGGTCTCCATCTCCTGCTGAGCCATCTCTTCGTAACAGGTCCAGATCTCGTCCCCCCAGGAATAATTCTTTAAACATTCTTGGATATACCTTTGAAGAACTTCCATATGTTCGACTTATTTCTCCCAACAATAAGCATAGGATATTCGAAATCCGGAGATACATTTTCCCTCCTAATAAAGGAATTGAATTTAGAACCTATAATAAAGTCATAAAGCCCATACCAATCGAAGAACAAATGGTGTTATCAACGTACAATGGTGATACCTTTGGCTTACTGGAAACAACAAAAAAAGAAACGTACCTTCGTGGATTATATATACCCCTTCTAATTAGAGTAAAGAGAGTAAAAATAAATATTTATACCGGCGATGTTGTTCCGTTGACCCCAGAAGAAATCGCAGATTGTCCATTAGGCAACGACAGCGTAATCAAAAATACATATAGGGCAGTATTTGTATAATATACAGTTCTTCACACGGTTAAGTCAATTTAAGCCAATAAATGCTCATAACTTATCTTGCTCTTTGAGCTCGATTAAAATGTGTAAAAAATATGAAAAAATATATATTTTGTTAAACTTTATTATGTTAAATGTATGTTTTGTTTATTTTTGTACCTTGGACTGAAACTACTCATTAAGTTATTTCAAAGTAAAACGCACGGCATATTTTTATCGTCATTTAATTTTAGTCATCGACCCAAATATATTCGAAAATTTTGTTCGAAAAATTAAAGAGGCATTTTTTAGGTATCGTCTATATCGGTGATTTATTTATCTTCTATTGAAAGAGTTCATTTGAAAAAATAAAGGCCAAGTATTAACTTGGCTTTGTTATATCAGGACGCTTCTTGATTTTTCTTTAAGGCTTTTCCTTTAAGAATATTATAAATAAAAAATTAAATACTTTGGTTAAAAAAAATCATTTATAGCATCAAGAAGCTGCGAAAGTACTATTGGGTACACTGCGGTAACTCAAACTTATTTTCATCAATAATTTAGTAAACTTTGCTTGTTAATCTCAATTCACTTGAAAAAAATAATCAAACTTTCCTTATTGCTTGCATTTGTTTTTGGGTAAAATCTTTGTGCTGTAAAAAGAGTCAAATTTATTTTTGAGCTTCAATTTTTAAGGCCAAAAAGGAGGTAGCCGTGTTGAGCGGTTAGATGCGTGCTTTACTGTTAGCTGTGTATGATATTTACCACTTTGATCAGAAATATTTAAGAAAAAAACAGAGTGGCCTGCGATTTTTTGTGAATCGAGCTTTGCTGCATTGTATTCCTTGCGTGTGTTCGATCGACATAAGTTGAATATCTTCATTATTTTGACTGTTCTGATGTGCTTTAGGTCTTCTTTTGGATTTTTACAGACTTTTACAGGCTTTAAATATCACTTTCATTTCGCGGTATTTATCTATTAATGATATTAGTGAAAATATTCCAAAAAGTTTAACAGTTATAATGTGATTTTTCTTTCTTTTATGACGCTGTCGTTATTCGAATCGCGAGAGTTGATTCTTGATTTCTTCTAATGGTTTCGCGTCACACAGTTCTTTCCAATTTTTGGCAGGTTGTTTTTGTAATTCGTTTTCTTGTTTGGTATTTGTAGCCAAAAAGAGTCTTCTTCTAATGTGTCTATTCTATCACATTTTTTGATGCTTTCAAATGGCCTGATTAACATGATAACTTCACAAAGATTACTAGTAAAAAGAAATAGTCGCAGTATTTGCAACAGTTTTGAAATTCAAAAGGTTCAATTAACATTTTTGATGCGTTGTCTGCGCACAAAACATGAAAATCTTCAAGGTGATTCTCAGTGTCCTTTTCTTAACTGTAGAAATAAGCATCTGCCAGCTTTTTAAACACTATTTACTGCATAATGTTCTTCTAATCTAACTCTAGTGTCTTAATCGCTTTATTGTCAAAGGATAAATAGGCCTGCCTGGGAGCTTGGTCTATATGATGTATGTAAGGTCCATGACCTTCACTGTCTAATTTGTTAAGACTGGTTTTTGGAATTGATTAAACTTCTTTCCACTGTATGTTGGATTTCGGATAAACGTAGTATTAAATCTTTGAAATAACATCAGGATGTTTCTAACTTTTCATAAGAGCCGGATATTGCTACAGCAATACAATATTTTGACCAATTATCTTGCATAGTGAGAATGTGCTGAGTTTCATCAGGTGTTGTCGGAGGTAGTCCTATAGTGTAAAGGGATGTCTTATCCATAGTGTCAATGAGTGTAAATATTATAATCGTGGATGCGTGAGTTTTGGATTGCATTATTTTTTGTTCATGACCAATACTACAAGTGCACACAAAATCAGGAACATAAATGCTCCCATATAATGTGTGTTCTTTTTTCTCTCTTTAGGGCCACGTGTAGATTATGTATTCCGATTCTTAGATTTTCCTGATCTAATGGGTCGAAATCATTTTATTTTATAATAATCGTGTAAATTCTCTAACGGTTGCGAAAGGATATTAAAACTTGACCCACTGTAGATGTTGTTATTTAATTTCTATAGGACCCATGGCTTTTATTTCTATCAGTAGTCACCCTGTAGAAGTGGTGAATTCTCAATCTTCCAAAAGAAAATGGACGTTGTATCCTCTTAGGTACGTTTAATTTTCACTGCAACTTTGTATATTTAGGAGGTAATTGCTATTGAAAGTTTGCGTATAAATTTCAGGCAGTGTAGTCTCCACGATATCAAACAATATACTAGTGAGAACTGCCTCTGGTTCTACTACTTTCGACTCGATATTCGTAATTTTACTTGTTGCTAGTGAAGTAATTTTTATTCGTGGGGGCTTATAATTTTTGTCTGATGTTTAGCAACAGTTTGAGTTTTTCGCTATTTTCTTTACTAACTTCTGTAGGTATATACAGGAATTTGATGTTGTGTGACTGATGTAGAGAAATTCATGAGATAGAATAGAACCAGAGCTATCAAGCGGGTGAGCTGTAAGGATAGGAGAGCAGCATGTAAGTTTATGGCAGTGTACAATAAGGATTGGATGGAAAGGATCAATAAAAAGTTGGAAAACTTGCCATTCGGGAGAGAAGGGAGTATGGTGGTACGGAATGCGGGGGTGTGGGGGTTCCAGTACCAGGAAAAGAGCCCAAGTTTTTTTAAATACTGCAGTCTTCCGTCGACATAAATGGAATGTTTTTTATTTGCATTCAAATGAATTTTGTAATTTTTCTAATAGCAACAAATTACTGCTCATAGTTTCCAACATTACTAGAACTGTTTTCTTGCTTATGACAATAATAGAAAATTCGGACTAGTGATACTAAACAGCTGCTCTACTTTTCACTTAAAAATTTTATTTGAATTATATCATTTTTGTTCGACTGTTTGTCTGATACATATCATTGTCGTCCACACATATAATGTATATTCTTTTGTAAAATCTAGAATATTATTTTTTTCTACATAGTATATCTTTTTCACTTGAAATTGCCTCTTATCGCATTTGTTATCGCGCAATAGACGCGTTTATTCTAATAGATAGCGACTATAGTATAGATTATAAAATCTTTTAAAGCTATAGAATATTCGTTTTTCACATTCTTAAGGAAACTCGCCTATGGCAAATTCATCAGTTTCTCCACTATTTTGGAAAGATGAGGATTTTCTGCAGTCTTATCTTATCGGTCGCGGTTCTGCTTAAGTCTATTGGTAAATATAGGAATATAAAACATTTCTATAATTTTTAGTAAATCTTCTTGAGGCTTTACATAAATAAGAATTTTTGCGGTTTGACCTGCATGAAACTATCATTCCACGAGCCCAGCTTTCCACTTCAATATTATTTCGTGCACAGATACTTTACTCTTTCCTTAAAATGTCGGACAGCGCAGAATAAAATAACCAAATTTTGGTCTTCGGATCCCTATTCTTACTCAGTTTGCAACTGGGAGAAAAATATAATTCTGCAAGTCACACTTATAATAATATGGCCAAACGATTCCAGTGAAGAGAGTTTTAGTCTCCAAGTAACTAATGTACATACGCATTCGCCTGAATAAATTGCTAATTACAATTTTAGATATAATTCACATAGCGTTAATTAATTTTGATCCACGGCTTGTTTATCTTAGCATTGAACTCTTAATGGAAATATACCGTGTGATAATATAACGTCATTCATACACATGCTCTGAAGTCTTATGTTTGATTTCTGCCGATAAAAAGAATGTAGCGATTCCCTTTCTTACTCTCTCTAGTCTATATAAATGCTTTATACCTTCATGTCATTTTATTATGAGCTGATTTTTCAAAATATTCAAATCATTTTAGTCCATAGCTTATAAACGTAGAGAATTTAGTTAAAACCGTCTCCCAAGTTTTGAGAGACTCGCTGCAGTTTGCTTTTGTGTAGCGTGAGCTCCAGATTAAAATCCAGATTTAAAATCTTTAAAAAAATTTTTAAGCTCTTGAAAATATCTTACAATTCAATAAATATCCTGAAATATTTCAAATCCTTTAAAATCTCACACTAAATTATTAAAATAATTTGAAAATTACTTGAAATCTATTAAAATATTCTAAAATATACGAGGGTAGTTCAATAAGTTCTTAGAATGAAGTATAAAAACAATTTTTTGTGGGTAAATTTTTTTTTTATTTTTCAACATAATCTCCTTCAAGTTTTCTTAATCCTCCAGAAAAGTGCGTTTTCGGAAGTTCCTCAAAATAAGCACTTACAGAGGCAATGACGTCTTCGTTGTCTGGAAATCTCTGTCCACCGAGCCATTTTTTCAAGTTTGGAAATAAGAAAAAGTCACTGGGGGCTAAATCTGGTGAATACGGTGGGTGTTCGACCAATTCGAATTTTAGTTCTTCAATTTTAGCCATTGAAATGAAGCATGTGTGAACTCGGGCGTTGTCGTGATAAAAGAGAATTTTTTTCTCGCCAAATGTGGTCGTTTTTTTTTTAAATTTCTTCTTCCAGCTGCTCTAATAATGATGCATAATATTCACCAGTGATTGTTTTACCCTTTTCCAAGTAGTCAATAAGTATAATTCCACG